>NW_021180758.1:0-1240 GCF_002162155.2 Triticum dicoccoides | reverse complement strand
GTAGCAACATTGGAGATTCAGTCGACACTGATGGACAAAATCAGAGAAGCCCAAAAGGCAGATAAGGAAGTTGCCTCTATAAAGGAGAAAATGGGCAAAGGAAAGGCTAAAGGATTTCGTGAGGATGAACACGATACCCTATGGTTTGAAGACTGTGTTTATGTGCCCAATAACCCAGAAATCAGGAAGTTGATTTTACAAGAAGCCCATGATTCACCCTATTCGATTCACCCAGGAAATACCAAGATGTATTTGGATTTGAAGAACACTTTCTGGTGGACCGGAATGAAGAAGGATATTGCGGAGTATGTAGCTATTTGCGATGTATGTCAGAGAGTAAAGGCAGAACATCAGAAGCCAGCAGGATTGTTACAACCGTTGCCGATACCCGAATGGAAGTGGGATAAACTAGGCATGGATTTCATCACAGGTTTGCCAAAGACCCGTTCAGGATATGACTCGATTTGGGTTATAGTCGACCGTTTAACAAAGGTAGCTCATTTCATTCCAGTCAAGACTACCTATAGCAATGCTAAGTTGGCAAAGATATACATGACCAGAATTGTGTGTTTACACGGAGTTCCGAGGAGCATCGTATCAGATAGAGGAACCCAGTTTACCTCGAAATTTTGGAACCAGTTGCACGAGACATTGGGAACTAGATTGGAATTCAGTACAGCTTTCCACCCACAGACCGATGGACAGACTGAGAGAGTCAATCAGATTTTGGAAGATATGCTGAGAGCTTGTGCACTAGATTATGGATCTAGCTGGGATGATAATTTACCATATGCGGAGTTTTCTTATAACAATAGTTACCAAACCAGTTTGAAGATGGCCCCTTTCGAAGCTTTATACGGAAGGAGGTGCAGGACACCGTTATCATGGAATGAAGTTGGAGACCGTCAATTCTTTGGACCAGATTTGATTAAGGAGTCTGAACAGAAGGTTAAGTTGATTCGAGACAGGCTCAAGGTAGCCCAGTCCAGACAGAAGAGCTATGCCGATTCAAAGCGCAAAACGATTGAGTATGAAGTTGGAGACAGAGTATATCTCAGAGTATCCCCGCTTCGAGGAGTTAAGCGTTTTGGAGTTAAAGGAAAGTTAGCACCCCGTTTCGTTGGACCGTATAAGATTTTGCAACGTATGGGAGAAGTTGCTTATAAGTTGGAATTGCCAGAAGGACTGTCAGGAGTTCATGATGTATTCCATGTTTCTCAGTTGAAGAAATGCCACCCAG
>NW_021180757.1:0-912 GCF_002162155.2 Triticum dicoccoides | reverse complement strand
GGGGGCTTGCCTGGTTGCTCTGGCAAGAGAGAGGGGTCGTCAACTCCGTAGTCGAATTGGGCAGCAGCAGCGTCGGTCTCGTAGTCTACCGGAGAGAAGAGGGGGAAGAAACAATGAATACCAAGTAAACAGCTGCATATCGATGCATGACAAGTCAAGAAGCGATGCTAGGCGTGCCCTAACGTGGTATAAGGTGGTACTGGTCAAGGGGGAATCATCCGGGAAAGTATTCCCGGTGTTTCGTGTTTTCGGGCAGAGGAGCCGGAGGGGGAAAGTTGCGGGTTCGATAGGTTAGGGGGGTGTGGTGGACGAACGGACTGCGTATCCGGAATCGTCACGTCGTTCTGAGCAACTTTCATGTTGAAAATATTTTAATCCGAGTTACGGATTAAAAGATATGATTTTTAAAAGATTTTAATAATTTTGGAATTTAATTATTTATTTAATTAATTCGAAAAATGTATTTATGACGTCAGCATGATGTCATGCTGACGTCAGCAGTCAACAGGGGTTGACTGAGTCAACCCTGACATGTGGGTCCAGTGGGACCCACCTGTCATTCTCTATTTAAATTAATTAGGGTTTAGGTTAATCTAATTACAGTTTAATTAAACTTAACTAGTTAATTAATTTAATTAAACCGGATTAATTAATTAATTAATTAATAATTTTATTAAATCATTTTAATTTTATTAATTATATTTATTGTTTTTATTTATTTTATCATTTATTATTTATTTATTTTTATTATTATTATTATTATTATTATTTTGTTTTTGTTTTTGTTTTTTTAACGTTCTGGGGCGGGGCCCCCTAGTCAGTGGCCCGGGGGCCTTAGCGGGTTTTTGGGCGCTGGGGCGACGGCTGTCGCCCGAACGGGCGCTGGGCGTGCCTTCGCCCGACTCGGAGGGG
>NW_021180756.1:0-1226 GCF_002162155.2 Triticum dicoccoides | reverse complement strand
AATTCATGCACACATAGTAAAGGCCAATGCATAGTATAAACAGTTTCTTGCAATTTTATCGTATTGGAAACATAGAGAGGTGGAGATATAGTTCCTCTCTCATAATAATTGAAAGTAGGAGCAGCAAGCACATGCATATTATATTCATCAAAATCATCATGTGCAACGGTGAAAGGCAACCCATCAATATATTCCTTAATAAGAGCAAACTTCTCCGATATAGTGTAGTTTGGGGAATTCAAAAAGATAATAGGACTATCATGTGTGGGTGCAATAGCAACAATTTCATGTTTAACATAAGAAACTATAGCAAGTTCATCTCCATAAGCATAATTCATATTGGCATCTTGGCCACAAGCATAGCAAGCATCATCAAAAAGGGATATTTCAAGAGAATCAATGGGATCATAACAATCATCATAGCAATCATCCTCCGGTAAGCACGAAGGGAAATTAAACAATGTATGATTTGAAGAGTTACTCTCATTAGAAGGTGGGCACGGGTAGCTAATCCGCTCTTCCTCCTTTTGTTCTTCGCTCTCCTCCTCATCTTTTTCATCCAATGAGCTCAGAGTTTCATCAACTTCTTCTTCCATAGATTCCTGCAAAATATTAGTCTCTTCTTGGACAGCGGATACTTTCTCAATAAGCGCATTAATTTCGTAATTGTATTCATAATTCTCATAACAATATTTCAGGATAGCTAAATTTTCAGGTCTATAAACAGCATCATCAAAATCTTCAAACTCTTTAAACATAGATTCAATTTCATAAGCACCCATAAAAGCAACAAATTCTTCTATTTGTTCCACATCATAGTAATCATATATACCATTAGCATAAGAAGATAAGGTTTTATTATCATTAAATTTGCATAAAAAGGGAAGGTGTGGAGCCTTCATCCTAGAGCAACAAGTATAATCATATCTCAAGCATACTTGCCGAGCATACCACTTCAATATATGAATTTGATCCCATAATAGTTTCCCTTTTTGTGTCAAGCGGTAATCCTTAAAGTATTCACGTTGATCCAACGTTACTCCCATTACATAATTGAATGGGGTTTTCTCAGGATTATTAAAGTAGTACATAATATTTTTCACATAACCAGCATCGAGGGTTTTAGGAGGTTCCCCATCTCCATGAGCAGAAAGTACACCTAATTTTTTTGGTATTTCGTGTTCCATATCCATAACTAAAGATAAAGAACAACTAAGAACAACAAA
>NW_021180755.1:0-1235 GCF_002162155.2 Triticum dicoccoides | reverse complement strand
GACGTGTTCCGTTGACCTGCTGACGTCACACTGACGTCAGGCTGACGCAATAATTGATTTTCTGGAATTAATCTAATATAGGAAATTCCAGAATATAGTTTAAACTTCAAAAATTCATAACTTTTATTCTGTAACTCCAAATCAGACAAATTATATATGAAAAATGATCAGAAAAATCCAATCTATCCATCTGTACTATTTTCATGCATGATTAAACAAGTTAACCTGATGTTTAATGCAGAACAAGGAAAAACACTTTAAAGGACCATATTTGAGTTTGAAATTTGAATCTTTGATTCAAATTGGTACAAACCCTTCTGGTCTTAGTTGCATTAGCCCAACACACTCATATTGCTATGTTTCATGCATGCATCATATTGTTGCACGTTGTTTGGTGATGGGTGTGTATCGGTGTTCTTTGCGGCAGGTTCTACCCCCGAGGAGTACCGTGATTACCCTAACGAAGAACCGTATCAGTGCATCGAACCATCAGGCAAGCAACCAACCATTTGATCATATCGATACAATCCCATGTTCTCGCTCCTGCTCTCTTTTACTGCATTAAGACAACGCGTTTCAAACTGCTGTGTGCTACGGTAGTTGAACCCATTTCCTCTGCATGACCTGTCATTGCCACAGTAACTAGATGAAACCCACTAGCATGTGTAGGAGTTGATTGAGCCATATGTATGTGTTGTTCCTACCTTGCTATGCCTGCTATGCTTAGAGTCGTGTCAGGTCTGGTTCATCTGGGTGATGGCTAGAGTGAAATGGTTATGTCGGTAATGAGAGTGGTGTGGTGAACACGATTTGGTAAAGGTATCGATGAGAGGCCATGTAGGAGTACATGGTGGGTTGTTTCATTGAAGCCGACCTTAAGCACTGAGATCTGTATGTGTGATTTAAGATACAACTACTACCATGCATTGGGCCCTGAAATATGACCCCGCTCGACTTCTTATTCACCCTAGCTCTCTGTCCAGGAGTTGCAAGTAGTTTCTGGTGTTTGTAGCCTACTGGAGGCCGTGGACAGCGCTGACCGTAGGGGTGGGCTGTGATGCGGTAGGTACGTGGCCGGGTGTACCGAATACCCGTTAGGTATCTCGGGAACCCTGTTCACATCGTTCGGGGCCGTATGGGAAACCTCGGCCGGACTCCCTGCGGATGGAACCTGGATAGGCGATAAACCTGGACTAGAGGCTTAAGTGTTTAGGTAGGTCGTGGTCTACACCCAC
>NW_021180754.1:0-1056 GCF_002162155.2 Triticum dicoccoides | reverse complement strand
TCTCGCTTCCTGCCCGCGTCGGGTGTGGCCGCCGGACCGCGCGTCCCTGGCCACGCCCGCCAGGCCCCGCGCCTCGCCGCCCCAGTCCTTGCGGCTCCGACCGGCCGCGCCATGGCCGCCGGCGCGCGCCCCCCTGGGCGCCCGAGTGCTCCCCGCCCCTGGTGGCCTCGGGCACGCACGCCCGCACCCGTCGCCCGCTAGGCCACTAGGGACTATGACACCGGGGGCCCCATGCCCCTGTTTAAAAAAAAAACGAACGAAATTGAAAAATAGAAATAATTATTTAATTAATTAGTAATTTGATTAATTAATTAATTTGCTTAGTTAACTACCTAATTAACTTTGATTAATTAGCCTAATGAACATATTTAATCTAATTAAACCTGCTTAGTTAAACTAGTCTATGACGATGGGCCCCATTGCCCTGTTTGACCAGTCAACGTTGACCCAGTCAACAGCTGACTAGACTGTTGACTTTGACTCTGACCCCACCTGTCATACACTATGGCTGGCACTGCACTTTGTGACAATAGTTTTACTGATTAAATTTTGGAGTTAAATAAATCAATATAATCATATAAAACTTTGGAAATTCATATAAAATAATCCGTAACTCGGATGAAAATACTTTCTACATGAAAGTTTCTCAGAACGACGAGACGATTCCGGATACGCAACCCGTTCGTCCGCCACACCCCCCTAACCTATCGAACTCGCAACTTTCCCCCCTCCGGCTCCTCTGCCCGAAAACACGGAACCCCAGGAATACTTCCCGGATGCTTCCCCCCTTCACCGGTATCACCTCCTACCGCGTAGAACACGTCTAGCTCTGCCTGTTATCCTGTTATGCACTTGCTTGCTATGTATTTACTGTTTCTCCCCCCTCTTCTCTTCGGTAGACCCCGTGACGAGGCTGACGCCCCAGTTCGACTACGGAGTTGACGACCCCTCTCTCTTGCCAGAGCAACCAGGCAAGCCCCCCCTTTGATCACCAGATATCGCCTACTCTTCTCTATACTGCTTACATTAGAGTAGTGTAGCATGTTACTGCTTTCC
>NW_021180753.1:0-1445 GCF_002162155.2 Triticum dicoccoides | reverse complement strand
GGAAATCACTCCGAGACCTCAAAACAGTGAGTAATAGGCCATGAAACGGGGCAGAATCGACAAAAACTGTGAGTGTTGCTGACCGGCACATAAACGCACCCCGGGGTTAAGTTCGTTAATCGTGGAAATCACTCCGGGACCACAAGACAGTGAGTTATAGTCCACGAATCGGGCTAGAATCGGCCCAGACTGCGAGTCTTGACGACCAACACATAAGCACACCATTGGGTCCGACAACCATGGAAATCACTTCGGGACCCCAAAACAATGAGTAATAGTCCATGAAAGAGCCCAGAATCGGCCAAAACTTCGAGGGTTGATGACCGACACGTAAGCGCACCTTGGGATTCAACAACTATGGAAATCACTTCGGGACACCAAAACGGTGAGTAATAGTCCACTAAACGGGTCAGAATTGGCCAAAACTTTGAGTGTTGACGACGGACACGTAACTCAACCTGGGGATCGTCAATCATGGAAATCGCTCTGGGTCCCCAAAACGGTGAGTAATAGTGCACGAAACAGACCAGAATCGGCCAAAATTGTGAGTGTTGATGACCAACACGTAAACGCACCCAGGGGTTCGTCAATCGTGGAAATCACTTCGGGAACCCAAAACTGAGTAATAGTCCAAGAAACGGGCCAAAATCGGCCCAGACCGCGATTCTTGACGATCAACACGTAAGCACATCTTGGGGTTCGACAACCATGGAAATCTCTTTAGGACCCCAAAACAGTGAGTAATAGGCCATGAAACAGGCCAGAATTGGCCAAAACTGCGAGTGTTGATGAGCGACACGTAAGCGCACCTCGGGGTTGAACAACTATGGAAATCGCTTCGGTACACCAAAACGACGAGTAATAGTCCACGAAACGGGTCAGAATTGGTCAAAACTTTGAGTGTTGACGACGGACACGTAAACGCATCCCGGGGATCGTCAATCGTGGAAATCGCTCTGGGACCCCAAAACAGTGAGTAATAGTACACGAAACGGACCAGAATCGGCCAAAATAGTGAGTGCTGATGACCGACACTTAAATGCACCCTGGGGTTCCTTAATCGGGGAAATCACTCCGAGACCTCAAAACAGTGAGTAATAGGCCATGAAACGGGGCAGAATCGACAAAAACTATGAGTGTTGCTGACCGGCACATAAACGCACCCCGGGGTTAAGTTCGTTAATCGTGGAAATCACTCCGGGACCACAAGACAGTGAGTAATAGTCCACGAAACGGGCTAGAATCGGCCCAGACTGCGAGTCTTGACGACCAACACATAAGCACACCATTGGGTCCGACAACCATGGAAATCACTTCGGGACCCCAAAACAGTGAGTAATAGTCCATGAAAGAGCCCAGAATCGGCCAAACTTCGAGTGTTGATGACCGACACGTAAGCGCACCTTGGGATTCAACAACTATGGAAATCACTTCGGGACACCAAA
>NW_021180752.1:0-1266 GCF_002162155.2 Triticum dicoccoides | reverse complement strand
GAGGAGGGAGGAGGAGCTCACCGGAGAGGAGGGAGGAGGAGCTCACCGGAGAGGAGGGAGGAGGAGCTCACCGGAGAGGAGGGAGGATACTAATGGCGCACCATGGTCAGGTGCGCCATTAGTAACTTTTTTTTGACTTATTTTGAATTTTGAAGGCGGGAAGATAGTAATGGCGCACCATGGGTAGGTGCGCCATTAGTAAGTTTGAATTTTTTTGATTTTTTTGCCTCTCTAGATCTTAAAAGCCCCGTATCTTTTTTTCTGTTAGGTTTTTGAGGATTTTGAAAATGTTTAACGGGGTTAGTATAGGCCACGGTGCGCCATTAGTATGCCTCCCAGGGGCCATGTATACCCAGGTGCTTTGGATACTAATGGCGCACCACAACTGGATGCGCCATTAGTAACCGCGGCATACTAATGGCGCACTGTCCTGTGATGCGCCATTAGTGATGCGCCATTTTGAATCTAGATCTGGATCGTGATTTTTTGCCCATTTTTTGCTCGTTTTTTTTGCTTTTTTTTTTGGCACGACAATATTCTCAAATTTTGTTCCTGTTTTTGGATCTTGTTGCCATGGTCTTTTGCCGGAGAGGAGTTCGCCGGAGAGGAGGAGGAGGAGGTCGCTGGAGAGGAGGAAGGAGAAACCATGAGGGGATGGGAGGAGCTCACCGGAGAGGAGGGAGGAGGAGCTCACCGGAGAGGAGGGAGGTTACTAATGGCGCACCATGGTCAGGTGCGCCATTAGTAACTCTTTTTTATTTTTTTGACTTATTTTGAATTTTGAAGGCGGGAAGATAGTAATGGCGCACCATGGGTAGGTGCGCCATTAGTAAGTTTGAATTTTTTTGATTTTTTTGCCTCTCTAGATCTTAAAAGCCCCGTATCTTTTTTTCTGTTAGGTTTTTGAGGATTTTGAAAAATATTAACGGGGTTAGTATAGGCCACGGTGCGCCATTAGTATGCCTCCCAGGGGCCATGTATACCCAGGTGCTTTGGATACTAATGGCGCACCAAAACTGGATGCGCCATTAGTAATCACGGCATACTAATGGCGCACCGTCCTGTGATGCGCCATTAGTGATGCGCCATTTTGAATCTAGATCTGGATCGTGATTTTTTGCCCATTTTTTGCTCGTTTTTTTGCTTGTTTTTTGGCACGACAATATTCTCAAATTTTGTTCCTGTTTTTGGATCTTGTTGCCATGGTCTTTTGCCGGAGAGGAGTTCGCCGGAGAGGAGGAGGAGGAGGTCGCTGGAGAGGAGGAA
>NW_021180751.1:0-1411 GCF_002162155.2 Triticum dicoccoides | reverse complement strand
AGAAGTTGATGATGGTCCCGTATGATCGCCCGCATGTGATGGATGGCGTAGTAGGCACCCTTCTGACCGCCAGGCGGCTGCTTGACGCAGCAGAACGTCGTATTGTGGGAGAACACGTGCTTGCCGTACTTACGAATAGGCCTGGTGAAGGTGCCTCCAGATTGGGCGTAGCCGGGGAGAACATCATCAAGAACCTTCTTGACATTTGTGTAGTCTACGTTCGACTGACGGTCCGGGTCGAAATACGTGGCCATGGAATATTTGGGGCTTAGGAGGATGAGCGTGCAACGTGTGTCACTGCAGAAAACACGGAATGTTAAAAGAAAAACGATCGAAAAGTAAGAATTCATATGTTACGGGCCGGTTGAGGGGAGGACTTACTCGGGAAAGTAAGGCACGAGGAAGTTATCCTTATCTTGGTTTGCCAGAATGACGCCTTCGAGGTAAGAACTCGCGACTTGCGGGTCCCCAGCGCTACCCAAGATCTTGGCACGCATGTAGAAGGGGTCGACTATCACGATGTCCGGGGTCTTGTCGCGAATGATCCGCATCTCCATACTCAGCGAAAATAGCCGAACGAAGGTGTAGTGCAGCGGATGAAGGTTCAACATAGCGTGGATGTCATCAAAACGCAGGACGATCGTACGCCCGATGGAGTTATCCACAAAGCCCTTGCCCTCTGGCACCTTGGCCGCGAAAACCGGGTATGCCACATCCTTCTCCCTGAGACGCCGCTTCTCCAAAGCAAGAACACTGTCATGCAGACTCCGCATAGCACCGGTTGCAGCATTGAGCATATTTTTCGGTAGCATCGCCCTACCCGCCACATGCACCCTCCTCGAGATATCATGCGGTGAAGGTGGCCCGTCCTGAGCACGGATCGTACTCGGTGCCGGCTGGCTCGCACCCTTCTTAGTCTTTCTTTTGCGTGCCTTCTTCTTCTCCTGTAATGGGACCGAGTTCTGCTCACAGACCGCCTTCTTGAGTGTGTTAGGGCTGATAATATTTCGCACCTCGCCTATCTGAGGCTCGGTGAAGTCGGCAGCTGGAGGCGTCTCCTGAGAGCTGAACGCCAGACGGCGCCTGTTGCAACTTGGCTTCTCCGCGGTACGAGCTAGATCGCACACGTCTTTTGTTGGGTTTGGTTCTTGAGAAGGAGGCCCCATGAAGTCGCCATCGTACCCATGCTCGGCAAAGTACTGATCGACGTTGCCAAATGTATCATCGTCGTCGTCGTCGTCGTTCTGATCCTGTGCCATATGCATGTTTGGATCCAGTGGCATAGGGATGTCCGGCACCGTTACGGCGGTCTTGCCATGGGGCCGACTTGGCGCCGGCACGACTGGCGGTGTTGTCTTTGGGGTGGTGTCCCCCGCCCCCAAACGAATCTGGCTCTTCGGCCAAAGCAGGG
>NW_021180750.1:0-742 GCF_002162155.2 Triticum dicoccoides | reverse complement strand
ACTCATTGTTTTGGGGTCCCAAAATTATTTCCATAGTTGTTAAACACCAAGGTGCGCTTATATGTCGGTCATCAACACTGGCAGTTTTGACCGATTCTGGCCCGCTTCATTGACTATTACCCACTATTTTGGGGTTCCGGAGTGATTTCCACGATTAACGAACCCTGGAGTGCATTTACGTGTCGGTCATCAACACTCGCAGTTTTGGCCGATTCTGGCCCGTTTCTTGCATTGTTACTCACCGTTTTGGAGCCCTGAAGCGATTTCCATAATTGTTTAACACCAAGGTCCGCTTACGTGTCGGTCATCAACACTGGCAGTTTTGGCCGATTCCGGCCCGTTTGATGGACTATTAGTCACTGTTTTGGGGTCCCAGAGTGGTTTCCATGGTTAACGAACCCTGTGGTACGTTTACGTGTCGGTCATCAACACTCGTAATTTTGGCCGTTTCTGACCCGTTTCTTGGATTATTAGTCATTGTTTTGGGGTCCCAAAATGATTGCCATAGTTGTTAAACACCAAGGTGCGCTTATATGTCGGTCATCAACACTGGCAGTTTTGATCGATTCTGGCCCGCTTCGTTGACTATTACCCACTATTTTGGGGTCCCGGAGTGATTTCCACGATTAACGAACCCTGGAGTGCATTTACGTGTCGGTCATCAACACTCGCAGTTTTGGCCGATTCTACCCCGTTTCTTGGATTATTACTCACCGTTTTGGGGTCCCGAAGCGATTTCCGT
>NW_021180749.1:0-2086 GCF_002162155.2 Triticum dicoccoides | reverse complement strand
GTCATACGGAGTGACAAATCCCAGTCTTGATCCATGTCACCCAACAGACACTTTCGGAGATACCCGTAGTCTACCTTTATAGTCACCCAGTTACGTTGTGACGTTTGGCATACCCAAAGCACTCCTACGGTATCCGGGAGTTACACGATCTCATGGTCTAAGGAAAAGATACTTTGACATTGCAAAACTCTAGCAAACGAACTATACGATCTTGTGCTATGTTTAGGATTGGGTCTCGTCCATCACATCATTCTCCTAATGATGTGATCTCGTTATCAATGACATCCAGTGTCCATAGTCAGGAAATCATGACTATCTGTTGATCAACGAGCTAGTCAACTAGAGGCTCACTAGGGACATGTTGATGTCTGTTATTCACACATGTATTACAATTTCCAGATAACACAATTATAGCATGAATAAAGACAATTATCATGAACAAGGAAATATAATAATAATGCTTTTATTATTGCCTCTAGGGCATATTTCCAACAATAATTTCAACACTACAACTTCATCAAAAGCAAGAAGTGAATGGAAGGTTATGCATTGAAGAAGTGGGAGTCGACCTTGAACTTTGTGTTCATGCCCATGGATATGATGTAGATCTTATCATGGAAGCTTCTCTTATAATCAAATGGTCCCTTGGTATAAGCTCATCTTGCATCTGTAAATTGATTCTTTGCAATCGTGGTCTCGACCGTGATTGTTCTTCTTTGATCCCATGCCGCGGGCAAGTTAAAGCACTTGTTCTACAAATCAATATGCTTGTCCAATCCGTATACTGAACTATCTCGAGTATTACCCCCTACTGCCTCGAGGATATCATCCTATTGTACTACACCCTATGAACTTTTCGATGGAGTGGTATTTTCCTCTGTCATAGTATCTCCACAGCATCTGGGTTGTCGTCAACCGAGACCACCGAACAATGAATCCATTCCGCTCGGTGATACATCACCCCTAGTACTTTGTTGCTGTGGAGTTTGATACCACCTCACGTCATTCCTAGCCTGATTGGCTTTATCACTATCGTGCTAATTTTAACTGTGCTACCTGGTCCTTATGCCCGGAGCAACTTCCGACGACGAGCAAAGCTTGCGTCGATCTTCCGCATCCTATCATTTCATCTCGAACAACAAGTTTGATTTCGAGCTTGTGTCGAATATGTGGTTCTCATGGTCTTTCACTTCATGTTTCCTTTTGTTTGTTGCCGTCGCTGCTCGATGGCATCTTCCTAGAATCTCCTGACAAAATTTGTCGTGATCACCGTCAACACTTTGATTTCTTCAGAGATGTCAATCGAATTCTTGTTGAGAAATACCATCCTTGCTCTTCGATGATTTGTGATATCATCGATGACATCCTTGACTTTCTACCAACACAGACCTGGTTGCGTTTGGTTATTCCTTAGGATCCGAGATAATCTTGGAAATGTTCCTTTGTATCTCTTGTGATCTTTAGATCCAACCTTACTTGAAACACCATATCAATGCTACCACGAAGCATGACTGTGGTATTCCGAATATCGACAAGAACATTGGTAGTACATTACCAAAGGTTTTGGATCTATCATCTAGACACCGTTGCATGGATAACATCGTGAATTTCCTTGCCCTTTATCCAAATGGTGATGTACTTGTTGTTGTAACATGTATATCATGCTCTACTTTTCCTTGGGTAAAGTTATACTCCCAATTCTTGTGTGTAAACACATTTTTCCTTTCCATTGGTTTGTTTAAACTTTCCTATGATCTATAGGATATAAGAAGAAATAATTCTCTTCTTATAGAACACCCCGGAGTACAATCTTGTTAGTGAGACCCTGTTACCATTGTTGATGACATTCCGGTAACCACCGATGGATGAGAACCTTGCCTATTGGTCTGCCTCGTTTAACGAGCAGGAAAATGGTTCTCATCATCCCTCGCCCTTGGTGCCAACGTTGTTGCCAACATAACTGACAGGCTATCCTCTCACATGCCTTCCTATCATGACCGTGCAAGATGCCAACGCCCTTCCTACTTCTAACCCACATGGTGGGCCCATAACCCACAGTTCCACAAGATCGAAACCCGACTCTCCT
>NW_021180748.1:0-940 GCF_002162155.2 Triticum dicoccoides | reverse complement strand
GGGGGGGTGGCCCACACGTCAGTGACACACGGGGAAGGTCAAACCTGGGTCAACTCGCCGGAGTTGACCCGCGGCTCGTCGCCGGCGGAGCCAGAGACGGCGGAGGGGTGCGGTTTCCCTGCTCCGGCGACCAAATGGCCGGCGGAGGGCGTCTACGTGACGCAGGCACTCGTCCGCGTCGAGTAGTGGCAGCGGCTGGGCCTAAGATGGCCGGAGTCGTCACCGGCATCGACCGTGGCGGTCGCCGGAGCTCGGGCGAGCTCGGGGTCGACGCTACGGTGGCCGGGGAGGCTCGTGCAAGGCACCTACGTGTTCTAGGCAGCGCGGGGAGGAAGCTGAGCACGACAGCCGGGCCACTAGGTGGCCGGAGGCACGTCGGCGGCGATCACAGGCGGCGGCGGGTTTCGGTCATCAAGGGGGCGACGGCTACGGCAATCAAACAAAGAGGGAAAGAGGGGGAAACGGTGGCGGAGGTCACAGGGGTTGCGACGGTGGCCTCGGGGAGCTCGGGGAGGCGTCGGAGGCGGCGAATCGACAGCGGCGGTCCTCGGTGGCCGAGGAGGGGGAAAACGCCGGGACGGCGCTTCGGGGCTTCTCCGGTCGCGTGAGCCGACGGGGAGGTCGAGGGAGGCACTGCGGAGCTCAGGAGCGCGTCGGGGAGGAGAGGGGGTGGCGGTGGCCGCGAGGAAGCTTGTCGGTGGCGGCGGCTCCGTTCGGTCCGGGCGAGAGAGAGGGAACAGAGGAGAGATGGGGACGAGGGAGTGAGCGGGAGGGTTCCAGGGTCGAGGCGGCGCCGAGGAGAAGGCGCGAGGCGTCGTGGTGGCCTCAGGCGAAGCAGACGAGCAGGGTGGTGGCGTGGCGAGCTCGGGCGCGTGCGCCGAGTCCCTCCTCTGCCTACTGGCGCGAGGAGGAAGGCGACAGGGAGGGGTAGCGGTGGCGG
>NW_021180747.1:0-1145 GCF_002162155.2 Triticum dicoccoides | reverse complement strand
AATGAGTAGGCACATCAGGGCTCAAACAACTCCTACTCATGCTAGTGGGTTTCATCTATTTACTGTGGCAATGACAGGTCATGCAGAGGATAAAGGGGTTCAGCTACCGCAGCAAGTAACAGATGAATCGGTGTTGTCCTAATGCAGTAAAAGAGAGCAGGAGCGAGAGAGTAGGATTGTATCGGAATGAACAAGGGGGTTTTGCTTGCCTGGCACTTCTGAAGATAACATTGAGTCTTCATCAGTGTCAACGATCACGTCATCGGTATCACGTCTATCGAGAGGGGACAAATACCGGCAACACAGAAAGGAACACAATCAATGCAATGCACAATATGATGCATGATCATGACATGGCAAAATGAATGTGTTTTGGGCTAATGCAGCTAGCAACAGATTAAATGAAGTTGGTTTGAATACAAGATTCAAATTCAAACTCCATATGTGATTATTCAAATGCCATTTAATTGATTTGTGCTAAACAACAGCTATAAGTTGTTCTAACATGCATGAAAATGGTGCAGATGGATTCCTTGAATTTTTCTGATAATTTTTCATATATAATTTATTTAATTTGGAGTTACGGTTAATTTTCTATGAATTTTAGAAGTTTATACAATTTTCTGGATTTTCTGAATATTTTAGAAAATGATTATCTGCATCATCATTGCGTCATGCTGACCTCAGCAGGTCAACAGACCGGGTCCAGGTCAAACCTGACACTGGGACCCACATGTCAGTGTGATTAGCTTAACTAAAATTAATTAAACTAATCCTAATAGTTAACAGGGCTGGGCCCCACCTGTCATTGACTCAGGAGAGTCAACCGGGGCCCACCCGTGGTCAAAGTCAAAGTCGGCTGCCGGCGTTTAGCCGCCGGCGAGCCCGACGCGGCGGCGAGAGTGGTTTTGGCCACTCCGGCGACCAAATGGGCCGCGGAGGGCATCTAGGAGGAGCTGGGGACGAGCCGAAGCTCTTGGTGGAGTCAGTTGCGCTCGGGGCGGCCGGAATCGGTGCCGTCGGCGAGCGAGGCGGCGGCCGGAGCTTCGGGTTCGAGCGGGGCGAGGCCACAGAGGACGGGAGGGATGGTTAAGGGGCTCGCCGAGCTCCTGAGGATGCTAGGAGCACGGTGCCGTGCTCGGTTT
>NW_021180746.1:0-1709 GCF_002162155.2 Triticum dicoccoides | reverse complement strand
CCCTAAGCATAGTAGACAACGTTCTATTGACTACTTCAGTTTGTCCATCAGTTTGGGGGTGACAAGTAGTACTAAAAAGCAGTTTAGTCCCCAGCTTAGCCCATAAACATCTCCAAAAGTGGCTAAGAAATTTAGTATCACGATCTGAAACAATAGTATTTGGCACACCATGCAAGCGAATAATTTCACGAAAGAACAAATCAGCAACATTAACAGCATCATCGCTTTTATGACATGGTATAAAGTGTGCCATTTTCGAGAATCTATCCACGACAACAAATATGCTATCCCTCCCCTTCTTTGTTCGAGGTAAACCTAAAACAAAGTCCATAGATATGTCCTCCCAAGGAACACTAGGTACAGGCAAAGGCATATATAAACCATGAGGATTGAGTCGTGACTTAGCTTTTTGACATGTAGTGCAGCGAGCAATAAAACGCTCAACATCCCATCTCATCTTTGGCCAAAAGAAATGTGTAGCAAGTACGTCCTTCGTCTTCTTCACGCCAAAGTGTCCCATTAATCCTCCTCCATGCGCCTCCTGCAACAACAAAAGACGAACGGAGCTAGCTGGAATGCATAGCTTGTTAGCACGAAACACAAATCCATCGTTAACGACGAACTTGTTCCACATTCTTCCTTCTTTACAATTCTGCATTACATCTTTAAAATCAGCATCATGCACATATTGATCTTTGATGGTCTCCAAACCAAATATTTTGAAGTCAAGTTGTGAAAGCATAGTATAGCGGCGAGACAATGCATCAGCAATAACATTTTCTTTTCCCTTCTTGTGTTTAATGACGTAAGGAAAGGTCTCAATGAATTCAACCCATTTAGCATGTCTACGATTCAGTTTAGCTTGACTTTTAATATGTTTCAAAGATTCATGATCAGAATGTATAACAAATTCTTTGGGCCATAAATAATGTTGCCATGTTTCTAAAGTCCGAACAAGAGCATATAATTCTTTATCATAAGTAGAATAATTCAGACTAGGCCCACTCAATTTTTCAGAAAAGTATGCAACAGGTTTGCCATCTTGTAATAACACACCGCCTAATCCAATTCAACTAGCATCACATTCAAGTGCAAAAGTCTTATTAAAATCAGGAAGTTGGAGTAAAGGAGCATGTGTCAACTTATCTTTCAATACCGAGAAGGCTTCTTCCTGTGCGGTACCCCAAAGAAAAGGCACATCTTTCTTTGTAAGCTCATTGAGAGGTGCAGCAATGGTGCTGAAACCTCTCACAAAACGTCTATAGAATCGAGCGAGGCCAAGAAAACTCCTCACTTGTGTGACCGTTTTGGGTTGCGGCCAACTCTCAATAGCTTCAATCTTGGCTTTATCAACTTCAATTCCCTGTGGAGTGATAAAGGCAAAGGTGTCCCGTCTTTCGATGAGATGATGGATATCGCTTTGGTGGCAGTCGACTTTGACGATCCGACTACGAACGTGCGAGGACGTCGCGCCTTAGCAATCGCTAAACCAACTCCAAGAGGTTATTGACCACGCCGGAGCACGATCAACCTGACCACGAGGGTCTGTTTCCTGCGAGTAAACGAAGAACAAGCAAGAAACTGAGATTGCAATCTGGATATTACGAATATAAGATGAAAGCTTTATTGATCAAGGTGGGGTTCTGTGACGCCTTTGTCTGGTCGTTGAACACAAACGAAGTACGCGAAGTTACAGCTATGGCGAACTT
>NW_021180745.1:0-2460 GCF_002162155.2 Triticum dicoccoides | reverse complement strand
CATTTGTACAACTATGCCATGCTTAGTTGTGGCGCCTACTAATCCATCTACATCTTGGAAAATGGTTGTAGCATATTCAGTATTGGGTGTAGACTTGTATCATCAGCGACCATCGTAGTTAATTTACGCGCGGTCGTATCAAACTTCGACTCGCAAAACCCATCATTGCACTTCCGCAATCCAATCGAGCTTCCGAAACCACCACCGCATTCTGTAGGATCGAAAGTATGTCTAGAGGGGGGGTGATTAGACTACTTGACCAAATAAAAATCTAGCCTTTTCCCAATTTTAAGTCTTGGCAGATTTTAGCAACTTAGCACAAGTCAAGCAATCAACCTACACATGCAATTCTAAGAGTATAGCAGCGGAATGTAAAAACATTGCACATGGAGGTAAAGGGAGGAGTTTGGAGGGAGCAAACGTAATGTAGACATGGAAATTTTTGGCGTGGTTCCGATAGGTGGTGCTATCGTACATCCACGTTGATGGAGACTTCAACCCACGAAGGGTCCACGAAGAAGCAACCTTGTCTATCCCACCATGGCCATCGCCCACGAAGGACTTGCCTCATTTGGGTAGATCTTCACGAAATAGGTGATCTCCTTTCCCTTACAAACTCCTTGGTTCAACTCCACAATCTTGATGAAGGCTCCCAAGTAACACCTAACCAATCTAGGAGACACCACTCTCCAAAAGGTAATAGATGGTGTGTTGATGATGAACTCCTTGCTCTTGTGCTTCAAATGATATTCTCCCCAACACTCAACTCTCTCTCACAGATTTGGATTTGGTGGAAAGATGATTTGAGTGGAAACCAACTTGGGGAAGGCTAGAGATCAAGATTCTTGTGGTTGGAATGGAATATCTTGGTATCAACACATGAGTAGGTGGTTCTCTCTCAGAAAATGTATGTTGGAAGTGTAGGCACGTTCTGATAGCTCTCTCCACTAATGGAGGATGGGTGGAGGGGTATATATAGCCTCCACACATAATCTAACCGTTACACACATTTTACCAAACTCGGTGGCACCGAATCATAAAACTCGGTTAGACCGATTTAGTTCAAAATGTGAACGTTAGGATTTTCGATGGGACCGACATGTCAACTCGGTGGGACTGATTTCATTAGTGTTAGGGCATAACGTAATCTTGGTGAGACTGATCACATAAACTCAGTAGGACCGATTTCTGTAATAGGCAAACAGAGAGTTGGTCAGGCAAACTCGGTGGGACTGAATCCCTCATTTCGGTGAGACCGAAACATTAGGAAAGGGAAATAGAGAGTTTGCATTGCGAAATCAGTGAGACCGATTGCTCATCTCGATTGGACCGAAACATTATGAAGGGAAACAAAGAGTTTGCAATCCCATCTCGGTGAGACCGAGATCCCTATCGGTGAGACCGAAGTGACTAGGGTTTCTGGCAGTGGCTATGTCAAATGAACTCGGTGGCGCCGGATAGATAATTTTGGTGGGGCCGAGTTTGACTTTTGGTTTGGGACATATGTGGATATGAGAAAGTGGTTGAGGGCTTTTGGAGCACATCACTAAGCATTTTGAGCAAGCAAGCCATTAAGCAACACCTCATCCCATTTTAATAGTGTTGGCTTTTCCTATGGACTCAATGTGATCTTGGATCACTAAAATGAAAATGTAGAGTCTTGAGCTTGAGCCAATATGTTTCCTTAGCATTTTGAGGGGTCCACATTCCTAATCCATGCCATGCCAATCATTGAACTTTCTGAAATGACCATCTTGAAATAGCATTAGTTCAATGAGCTATATGTTGTTAGGAATTACCAAAAGCACCCAAGGATAGTTGCACTTTCAATCTTCCCCTTTTTGGTAATTGATGACAAAATATAGATGAAAGCTTTGACAAATGATAATAAGATTTGAAATACATCGTCGCTTTGAGATGTGATAAGCAAGAGCTCCCCCTAAATTTGTGCATTATTTAAAATTTGCTTTTGAATGCAAATGCACAATCGATTAGGATCATGCGTTACTCTTCCATGTCACATACATCTTGGTGGAGCGCTAAAAATGATAGAAAGTAAAAAAATGCACTCATCACCAAGCAAAGTGAATGATCATATAAGAGATATAAGGATAACATCATTCAAGCACAAGCATTAATGTAGGATATGATCAAACACATGATCAAACAAGTATCTCACACACAGACATGGAGTATTAAGCAAGCACACACAAGAGTATCAACCAAATAGAAAAGGGGACAAAAAAGAAAAAGCACACTCTCTCTCGAAGCCTATGATCTATACACTTCTCCCCTTTGGCAACAAGTTACCAAAAAGTTTAAAAATGCATAGTGCTATGCGTCTCTCTAGGCTTGATCTTTGGGAGGTGGTGTTGAGAGGACTCCAAGGATGGAAGCATCTGTAGAAGTTGTTGGAGCTGGTGAAGTTGCACCTGAAGGTGGCACTGAAGTTGTGGCTGC
>NW_021180744.1:0-563 GCF_002162155.2 Triticum dicoccoides | reverse complement strand
GTCCGGCCCCCCTGTTTTTTCATATATTATATGCTTGTGTATATTGCTTCTTTGTGTATATTATGTATATATGTCAGTATATATATTGTGTATACTGCTTCTTTTCAGATTTTTTTCATATATATGTTTGTATTTTGTATTTTCCTTTTTTATAAAAATGTATATATGTTTGTATGTTCTCTGTGTATATAAGTTCATATATGCAAAAGTTAGATTTAAATATTTAGAAAAGGATTATCTATATATGTTCTCTGATTTAGTACATTTTAGGTTAGTTTCATTTCTAGAAAAGTTTTATATATTTAGGAGAGGAAAAGGGAAAATAAGAAGAGGAAAAATGAGAAGAAGAGGAGAGGAAGAAAAGGAAGAGGAGAAGAAGAGGAGAGGAAGAAAAGGAAGAGGAGAAGAAGAAAGGAATAGAGGAGAAGAAGAAAAAATAGAAAATTTTCTATTTTTTCTTCTTCTCCTCTATTCCTTTCTTCTTCTCCTCTTTTTTTCTTCTTTTTTTTTTCTTCGATCTTCTCCTCTATTCCTTTCTTCTTCTCCTCTTTTTATTTCTTCTT
>NW_021180743.1:0-1091 GCF_002162155.2 Triticum dicoccoides | reverse complement strand
TCCTGCAACAACAAAAGACGAACGGAGCTAGCTGGAATGCATAGCTTGTTAGCACGAAACACAAATCCATCGTTAACGACAAACTTGTTCCACATTCTTCCTTCTTTACAATTCTGCATTACATCTTTAAAATCAACATCATGCACATATTGATCTTTGATGGTCTCCAAACCAAATATTTTGAAGTCAAGTTGTGAAAGCATAGTATAGCGACGAGACAATGCATCAGCAATAACATTTTCTTTTCCCTTCTTGTGTTTAATGACATAAGGGAAAGTCTCAATGAATTCAACCCATTTAGCATGTCTACGATTCAGTTTAGCTTGACTTTTAATATGTTTCAAAGATTCATGATCAGAATGTATAACAAACTCTTTGGGCCATAAATAATGTTGCCATGTTTCTAAAGTCCGAACAAGAGCATATAATTCTTTATCATAAGTACAATAATTCAGACTAGGCCCACTCAATTTTTCAGAAAAGTATGCAACAGGTTTGCCATCTTGTAATAACACACCTCCTAATCCAATTCCACTAGCATCACATTCAAGCTCAAAAGTCTTATTAAAATCAGGAAGTTGGAGTAAAGGAGCATGTGTCAACTTATCTTTCAATACCGTGAAGGCTTCTTTCTGTGCGGTACCCCAAACAAAAGGCACATCCTTCTTTGTAAGCTCGTTGAGAGGTGCAGCAATGGTGCTGAAATCTCTCACAAAACGCCTATAGAATCCAGTGAGGCCAAGAAAACTCCTCACTTGTGTGACCGTTTTGGGCTGCGGCCAACTCTCAATAGCTTCAATCTTGGCTTTGTCAACTTCAATTCCCTGTGGAGTAACAACATAGCCAAGAAAAGATACTCGGTCGGTGCAAAAGGTGCACTTCCCAAGGTTACCAAACAAACGTGCATCACGTAGAGCAATAAAAACAGCACGTAAATGTTCCAAATGTTCTTCCAAAGATCTGCTATAAATCAGTATGTCATCAAAGTAAACTACCACAAATCGTCCAATGAAAGCACGTAAAACTTCGTTCATTAATCTCATGAAAGTACTAGGTGCATTAGTTAACCCAAAAGGCATGACTAACCACTC
>NW_021180742.1:0-1785 GCF_002162155.2 Triticum dicoccoides | reverse complement strand
AAGGGCCACGAAATTCCCCCTCTCTTCCTCCATATATACAGCCCTTAGGGCACCGTTTAGACTTTGGGTTTTGTTTAGATTAAAAGTTCGCCATAGCTGCAACTTCGCGTACTTCGTTTGTGTTCAACGACCAGACAAAGGCGTCACAGAACCCCACCTTGATCAATAAAGCTTTCATCTTATATTCGCAATATCCAGATTGCAATCTTAGTTTCTTGCTTGTTCTTCGTTTGCTCGCAGGAAACAGACCCTCGTGGTCAGGTTGATCGTGCTCCGGCGTGGTCAATAACCTCTTGGAGTTGGTTTAGCGATTGCTAAGGCGCGACGTCCTCGCACGTTCGTAGTCGGATCGTCAAAGTCGACTTCCACCAAAGCGATATCCATCATCTCATCGAAAGACGGGACACCTTTGCCTCTATCAAGTGGTATCAGATTTCCAGGTTGCTCGGTGAGATTTTACTGTTTTTCGTAGTTTAGATTGAGTCTGTTCTTCATACCTATAGTCCACGAAAAAGCCAAAAAAAATTAGGGTTAGTTCATCCCATCCGAACCAATCTGAGCCTTGCATAATCTTTTCTGTATTTGCTTTGTTGAATTTGCGGTGCATCATCATGTCCAGTTGCTGGTCTTAGCGTCTAGTCTTTTAGAGTTTCGAGTTCTGTTCACAGGTTGTCACGTCGCCGCTGCCATATATCACCACTGCATCATCATCGTCGCTGTTGCCATATACCACCACCACATATTCCCCGTCAATCCTAATCCATATACGCCACCACATATCCGCCGCCATCACGCCAATCCGAGTTCACCTGCAACATATATCCGCCACCTGTCCGTGTTCCACCAGATTCATCTTCGCCACCAGTCCGAGTTCCACCAGATTCATCTCCGCCACCAGTCCTAGTCCGAGTCCAGTAATTGTTGCATTGTTCTCGATTTCCAGATCACGCGATACTCCGAGTCGTGACAGAGAAGGACTCCCCAACTTCCGAGCCATCCGCAGAAGAAAAATAGTTCCAATTTCAAAAAAAAAACTAAGTCTGGAAAATTCTGGCTAGGCAGTTTTTAGACCATTTATAGACTTTTTCGAAAAAAATTTGTTGCGGAGCAAAAAAAAAGAGGAAAAAAAGAGCAAAAAAAAAGAGAAAAAAAATTCAGAGTGTGCTCCTCCCTTGTTTACGTGCTGCGCCGTGATTTTGTTGGTGTTCTAGGCTCGCGTCTCTAGCACAGTCTAGCCTAGGACCAGCACAGTACCGTCGTTAAGCGTTTATTCAACTTTGCATCTCTGAATTGATTATTGCTGACCCTTTTTGCTACCATATTATAAGCCTTCCCAGCTCCACATACATCTACGTCGTGCGTTTGACTCTCCCTGGTAATCGCTCTATCCAAGCTTTGAGAGTTTTGACTACAACGGTTACCGATCACCGCCTGCTGCTGGGTAAGAACTGGTAAGAATTTGAGTTTTGCTTGACGGGTTTGTGACACCCACCACCACCACTTGTTCGTAGTCTGTAGGATCATATTCTTGTGTGTTTCTATTGCTGCTAACCATGCCAGGATCACAAGCTGACGAGATTGACTGGGAGAATTTATCGAACAAGGAGCTTCATGATAAGTTTCAGCAAATGATGACTAAACAGGTGCAAGATGTGCTGAACAATTTTGAAGAGTGATAGAGGCAAAGGTGTCCCGTCTTTCGATGAGATGGTGGATTTCGCTTTGGTGGAAGTCGACTTTGACGATCCGACTACGAACGTGCGAGGACGTCGCGCCTTAGCAATC
>NW_021180741.1:0-1785 GCF_002162155.2 Triticum dicoccoides | reverse complement strand
AAGGGCCACGAAATTCCCCCTCTCTTCCTCCATATATACAGCCCTTAGGGCACCGTTTAGACTTTGGGTTTTGTTTAGATTAAAAGTTCGCCATAGCTGCAACTTCGCGTACTTCGTTTGTGTTCAACGACCAGACAAAGGCGTCACAGAACCCCACCTTGATCAATAAAGCTTTCATCTTATATTCGCAATATCCAGATTGCAATCTTAGTTTCTTGCTTGTTCTTCGTTTGCTCGCAGGAAACAGACCCTCGTGGTCAGGTTGATCGTGCTCCGGCGTGGTCAATAACCTCTTGGAGTTGGTTTAGCGATTGCTAAGGCGCGACGTCCTCGCACGTTCGTAGTCGGATCGTCAAAGTCGACTTCCACCAAAGCGATATCCATCATCTCATCGAAAGACGGGACACCTTTGCCTCTATCAAGTGGTATCAGATTTCCAGGTTGCTCGGTGAGATTTTACTGTTTTTCGTAGTTTAGATTGAGTCTGTTCTTCATACCTATAGTCCACGAAAAAGCCAAAAAAAATTAGGGTTAGTTCATCCCATCCGAACCAATCTGAGCCTTGCATAATCTTTTCTGTATTTGCTTTGTTGAATTTGCGGTGCATCATCATGTCCAGTTGCTGGTCTTAGCGTCTAGTCTTTTAGAGTTTCGAGTTCTGTTCACAGGTTGTCACGTCGCCGCTGCCATATATCACCACTGCATCATCATCGTCGCTGTTGCCATATACCACCACCACATATTCCCCGTCAATCCTAATCCATATACGCCACCACATATCCGCCGCCATCACGCCAATCCGAGTTCACCTGCAACATATATCCGCCACCTGTCCGTGTTCCACCAGATTCATCTTCGCCACCAGTCCGAGTTCCACCAGATTCATCTCCGCCACCAGTCCTAGTCCGAGTCCAGTAATTGTTGCATTGTTCTCGATTTCCAGATCACGCGATACTCCGAGTCGTGACAGAGAAGGACTCCCCAACTTCCGAGCCATCCGCAAAAGAAAAATAGTTCCAATTTCAAAAAAAAAACTAAGTCTGGAAAATTCTGGCTAGGCAGTTTTTAGACCATTTATAGACTTTTTCGAAAAAAATTTGTTGCGGAGCAAAAAAAAAGAGGAAAAAAAGTGCAAAAAAAAAGAGAAAAAAAATTCAGAGTGTGCTCCTCCCTTGTTTACGTGCTGCGCCGTGATTTTGTTGGTGTTCTAGGCTCGCGTCTCTAGCACAGTCTAGCCTAGGACCAGCACAGTACCGTCGTTAAGCGTTTATTCAACTTTGCATCTCTGAATTGATTATTGCTGACCCTTTTTGCTACCATATTATAAGCCTTCCCAGCTCCACATACATCTACGTCGTGCGTTTGACTCTCCCTGGTAATCGCTCTATCCAAGCTTTGAGAGTTTTGACTACAACGGTTACCGATCACCGCCTGCTGCTGGGTAAGAACTGGTAAGAATTTGAGTTTTGCTTGACGGGTTTGTGACACCCACCACCACCACTTGTTCGTAGTCTGTAGGATCATATTCTTGTGTGTTTCTATTGCTGCTAACCATGCCAGGATCACAAGCTGACGAGATTGACTGGGAGAATTTATCGAACAAGGAGCTTCATGATAAGTTTCAGCAAATGATGACTAAACAGGTGCAAGATGTGCTGAACAATTTTGAAGAGTGATAGAGGCAAAGGTGTCCCGTCTTTCGATGAGATGGTGGATTTCGCTTTGGTGGAAGTCGACTTTGACGATCCGACTACGAACGTGCGAGGACGTCGCGCCTTAGCAATC
>NW_021180740.1:0-1198 GCF_002162155.2 Triticum dicoccoides | reverse complement strand
AAAAAAAACTAATTCAATTCAAAATTCTAAAAATACAAATAATATATCAAAAAATTAAGAAAAATAAAACTAATTCAATTCAATATGTTAAAAATACAAATAATATATCAAAAAATTCAGAAAAATAGAACTAATTCAATTCAATATGTTAAAAATACAAATAATATATCAAAAAATTAAGAAAAATAAAACTAATTCAATTCAAAATGTTAAAAATACAAATAATATATCAAAAAATTCAGAAAAATAAAACTAATTCAATTCAAAATTCTAAAAATACAAATAATATATCAAAAAATTCAGAAAAATAAAACTAATTCAATTCAAAATTCTAAAAATACAAATAATATATCAAAAAATTAAGAAAAATAAAACTAATTCAATTCAAAATAATAATATACCAAATTTCATGTATCATTCGAAAATGGACACCAAACACATCACGGGTAATATAATTCACATGATCCATTCAACAAAGTTTGGTACAATAAATTATTACACATCATTTCTTCCCTTGTGTCCCTGCTTGCTTACGATTGTGCCGTATCCATGGAGCATCCTCATCATTTAACTTAATGCTTGGGTCGGTGTTCACTTTGAAGGGCGGAATTTCAGCAAACATATTATAATCTTCTGACATGTCTGTCTTGTCCTCCACTCCCACGATGTTTCTTTTCCCTGAAAGAACAATGTGGCGCTTTGGATCATCGCATGATGTACTGATCGTTTTCTTATCTTTCCGTTTCCTCGGTTTGCTACTCATGTCGTTCACATAGAAAACCTGAGCGACATCTTTCGCTAGGACGAATGGTTCGTCAAGGTAACCAAGATTGTTGAAATCCACCATTGTCATTCCGTATTGCTGGTCCACCTTTACCCCACCTCCTGTTAGCTTGAACCATTTGCACCGGAACAAAGGGACCTTAAAGGAGGGTCCATAGTCAAGTTCCCATATCTCCTCTATGTAACCATAATATGTGACCTTTTGCCCATTCTCGGTTGCTGCATCAAAGCGGACACCACTGTTTTGGTTGGTGCTCTTTTTATCTTGGGCGATCGTGTAAAATGTATTCCCATTTATCTCGTACCCTTGGAAAGTCGTTATAGTCGAAGATGGTGTCTTGGCCAACATGTACAGCTGATCTACAACATCATTGTCATTCATTAAATGTTTTCTCAACCAACTGCCGAAAGTCTC
>NW_021180739.1:0-1029 GCF_002162155.2 Triticum dicoccoides | reverse complement strand
TTTTGAAGAATAATAAGAAAATGTGGGAGGAATGCTTGCCTCATATTGAATTTGCTTATAATCGTTCATTGCATTCTACTACTAAGATGTGCCCTTTTGAAGTTGTGTATGGTTTCCTACCTCATGCACCTATTGATTTGTTGCCTCTTCCATCTTCAGAGAAGGTTAATTTTGATGCTAAACAACGTGCTGAATTGATTTTAAAAATGCATGAGTTAACTAAGGAAAACATTGAGCGCATGAATGCTAAATATAAACTTGCTGGAGATAAGGGTAGAAAACATGTTGTGTTTGCACCTGGAGATCTTGTTTGGTTACATTTGCGTAAGGATAGATTTCCTGATTTGCGCAAATCAAAGTTAATGCCACGTGCTGATGGTCCCTTTAAGGTGTTAGAGAAAATAAATGATAATGCATATAAACTTGAGCTGCCTGCAGATTTTGGGGTTAGTCCCACTTCTAACATTGCAGATTTGAAGCCTTATTTGGGTGAGGAAGATGAACTTCCGTCGAGGACGACTTCATTTCAAGAAGGGGAGGATGATGAGGACATCAATACAATTGTTACACCCACAGCCCCTGCTACTATACATACTGGACCAATTACTAGAGCTCGTGCACGCCAACTAAATTACCAGGTACTTTCGTTTCTTGGTAATGATTCTAATGTTCATGAGAATATGATGCTGCCTAAATTGGATACATTTGTTTTGCTTACAAATGAAGGGCCTAGCTTGGAGAAGGATGAACATTGGAGCAAGAACAAACATGGAGATGATGGCATGCGCAAGGGGAACAAGAACGGAGTTACAAGTGATGATTTCAGGACTTTGAAGCCACCATAATGGGTGCATGAAGCCTTGGACGAAATATACAAGATGCCACTTCATAAATTTCGTCCCGAGGCTATTTTAGGTGCTGCGTCACCTTATTATTGGGCCAGGCCCATGTAATTTCGAAATACATAAGTATAGGCTATTTTTAGAGTCCGTATGTGTGGGGAAACAAGAGATAGGGTTGATTTCGGAC
>NW_021180738.1:0-949 GCF_002162155.2 Triticum dicoccoides | reverse complement strand
CCACCGGAACCAACGGGAGCACGATTGGAAGGGATGAAATCCCCGTCTGTCTCTCTACTGGATCTGGATCGGCTCCCATGACTCTTTCTCCTTCTGTTGGTAAGGACGCACTAGCTCATCTACTATCTTTTGCAGCGAAGAATCGAACTGAATCTAATTCAATTCAGGCGGACCTCTTATATTTGTGAACTTTTGCGCTGATCCGGCATGGAGGTCAAACCCTACATCGGCTTGTCGGAGCGGAGCGGAGTGGCTGAGCGGTGGCTGGTCTACTGCACGACTCACTTGAGGCAGCAGCGCAGCGGCATTGCCGTTTCCTTCCCCGTCCATGAGGTCTGATCTCCCGCCCGCCCCATACATCGAAACTCAAGATCCACTTGTTCTTTTTTTCATTTTTCTTTGGACTAATCTCATAGCTTCTTGGTTAGTTCGTCTTTTATCTTCTGTAACCCCAAGATAATTTGCACGAATCAGTATCTTTGTTGATTTTGGTCTGTGGCTACCTAATTCTACAGCTAGAATAGAATAGAATAGGTTGAGGGGATCAATCTGAAACTGAGTAGGTAAACATTTCAGTCTAGGTTAGTCGGTGGTTTTGGAGCAAAATTGAACGCTCCCAATAGAAATATCTGCACACGGGAGAAAAAAGAAAATGGTATTTTGATACATCTAAACAAAATTTCAATGCAACGAGAGCGCGATATCGATAGACTGGTAGAGCTGCACTTGTTTTCATTTCGTGCTATTCCATTTGCTATTAATCTTACTTTCTCAGTGTACAGACGTGCTTCACAAATGTTAAAAAATCTTGATGGTTAACGCTTTAACTTAAGGAGATATTTCCATAAGCAAGTTTAGTTTCTTGCTGTGCTGGGTTCTATTAGCTTATTCTGAATCTGAACATGACATGACAAACCACTTAAACATGATCAGATTAATTTTGTGTGTG
>NW_021180737.1:0-1123 GCF_002162155.2 Triticum dicoccoides | reverse complement strand
TTTCCGTCAAGATTTCCGCGCTCATCACATCCCTCAAAGTGTGGTTGAGAGTAAGCGTCAGGAATTCCGCAATCTGAAGCAAGGCTCTTTGTCTGTCTATGACTACAACAAGTTGTTCCAGAAGCTCGCCCGTTTTGCCAAGCAGGATGTTCCTGATGAGAAGAGCATGATCTATCAGTTCAGGGGTGGTCTTCGTGAGGAAATTCAGCTCGCTCTTGTCCTCTTTGAGCCGTTGAGATACGATGAGTTCTACAACATGGCACTGAAGCAAGAGGCTGCTCAGATGAGATGTGATGCTTCCAGGAAGCGTGCCAGAGATGTTACTCCGTCTTCCTCTACTCAAGTGGTCAAGCAGCAGAAGTATTGGCTTCCTCCTCCTCCGTTCCGTCAGCCGTATCAGCACAAGAGCAAAGGTGGCAGTGGTTTCTCCCACCCACCCAACCCAGGCTTTCAGAACAAGGCTTCGTCTCAAGCTCCAAGACCGAGTGCTCCGTATCACCGTCCGCTTTCAGAGGTCACGTGCAACAAGTGCCAACAGAAGGGTCACTATGCCAACAAGTGTACCAACCAGAGGCGTCTTCCTCCTCCTCCTCCTGTCAGATCGGCAAGTACAGCTGTGGTCAAGCACAATCCCAAGCACGCCAAGGTCAATATGGTGAATGGAGCTCAGGCAGAGGACTCGTCAGATGTGATCATGGGTAACCTTCTTGTTAACGATGTTCCTGCAAAAGTTCTTTTTGACACAGGTGCATCACATTGCTTCATTTCCAAACCTTTTGCATCAAAGTATGAGTGTGATTATCAGTATCTGCAAAGTTCCTTGCAAATTGTGTCACCGGGCAAGCAGATGACAGCTAACACCTGCGTCCCTGAGGTTACTATCACATTGGGTGACTACAAGTTCCTTTCTTCCCCAATTGTTCTCGGTAACTCGGATATTGATCTTATTCTCGGAATGGATTGGCTTTCTAAGCACAAGGCACATCTTGACTGTGCTGCCAGGCAGATTCAATTGACTCATTCGTCTGAGGATGTCATTGTCTTTGCCACTCGGGATAATTCCATCCGGTTGTTTTCTCTCAATGAGAAGGGTGAATTGGATGCTATTTCGCAAATTCCTGTC
>NW_021180736.1:0-1210 GCF_002162155.2 Triticum dicoccoides | reverse complement strand
TCGTGCACGTTTGTAGTCGGATCGTCAAAGTCGTCTCCACCAAATCGATAGTTATCATCTCATCGAAAGATCGGGACACCCCCGCCTCTATCAAGTGGTATCAGTTTTCAGGTTGCTCGGTGAGATTTTACAGTTTTTCATAGTTTAGATCGCATCTGTCATTCATACCTACAGTCCATGAAAAAGCCACAAAAAAAGTTAGATCTGTTCATCCTTTATCCAAGCCAGTCTGAGCCTTTGCAATTTTCTATTCATTGCTTGCATAGTTGAATTATCGGTTGCATCGTCGTGTCAGTTGCTGGTCTTAGTGTCTAGTTCGTTTAGAGTTTCGAGTTCTGTTCACATTAGTCACGCCACCGCTGCATCATTATCTCTTCCGCTGTCCACCACCCATCCATCAATTTCCACCACGTGCTACCCACCATTCATTGTTATAATAATAGTTGAGATCGTTCACATCTTCACTTGATCCAATCTGCATCTTATCTAGTTTGTTTTGGAAAGAGGGAGAAAAAAAGAGAGAGAGAAAAACGAGAGAAAAAAAAGGAGAAAAAAAGTCAGAGAAAAAAAAGGAGAGAAAGAAAAAAAGTGTGAGGAAAAAAAAAGAGAGAAAAAAAACAAAAAAATTGGCACAAACTTTTTCAGAGGAAAGTTGAAGACAGAGTTGTTGTATATCCTGCTTGGCAGTTGTTTTTCATCATTATCTTCACTGCCGTTGTGATCTTCACTGCCGTTGTGATCTTCACTTATATCTTGTTGTCAAGAGCTACTTAGTATCCTTCATTGATGCTAGTTATGCTATGCCGTGACCTCATTAGTGTTCTAGGCTCGCGTCTCTAGTCCGGTCTAGCCTAGGACCAGCACAGTACCGTCGTTGAGCGTTTATTCAACATTGCATCTTTGAATTGATTATTGCTAATCTTTTGCTACCATATATAGCCAACCCAGCTCCACATATTTCTACACCATGTATACGTACGCTCCCCTGGCAATCGCTTTACTCAATATTCGGAGTTACTTGACACCGCTGGTTGCCGATCACCGCCTGCTGCATGGTAAGAACTTGTAAGACATTGATATTTGCTTTACTGTGAGCGTTTTACCACCACATCCTAGTAGTTATAGGAACATTATTTTTGGGTTTTGTTTCTTGTTCTACTAATCATGACAGGATCCAGAGTCAATTCATGGGCTTTGTCGATCGCGGGAG
>NW_021180735.1:0-1222 GCF_002162155.2 Triticum dicoccoides | reverse complement strand
TACTTAGCATTTTTTACCTCCAAAATGACTTAATATGCTTAGCTAGCTTCAAAATGACCTATTTAACCTAGGATAGATCTAAAATGACCTATACTTAGCATCTTTTCCTCCAAAATGACTTAATATGCTTAACTAGCTCCAAAATGACATAATATGCTTAAGAAATGACATATTTTAGCTCCTAAATGACTTCATATGCTTAGCTAGCTCCAAAATGACATAATAAGCTTAATTAGCTCCAAAATGACCTACTTAACCTAGGATAGCTCTAAAATGACCTATACTTAGCATTTTTTTGCTCCAAAATGACTCAATATGCTTAGCTAGCTCAAAAATTACATAATAAGCTTAATTAGCTCGAAAATGACCTATTTAACCTAGGATAGCTATAAAATGACCTATACTTAGCATTGTTTCCTCCAAAATTACTTAATATGCTTAGCTAGCTTCAAAATGACCTATTTAACCTAGGATAGCTCTAAAATGACCTATACTTAGCATCTTTTCCTCCAAAAATACTTAATGTGCTTAACTAGCTCTAAAATGACATAATATGCTTAAGAAATGACATAGTTTAGCTCCTAAATGGCTTCACATGCTTAGCTAGCTCGAAAATGACATAATAACCTTACTTAGCTCTAAAATGACACATTTTACCTAGGATAGCTCTAAAATGACCTATACTTAGCATCTTTTCCTCCAAAATTACTTAATGTGCTTAACTAGCTCTAAAATGACATAATATGCTTAAGAAATGACATATTTTAGCTCCTAAATGACTTCACATGCTTAGCTAGCTCCAAAATGACATAATAACCTTACTTAGCTCTAAAATGACCTATGTAACCTAGGGTAGCTCCAAAATGACCTATACTTAGCATCGTTTCCTCCAAAATGACTCAATATTCTTAGCTAGCTCAAAAATTACATAATAAGCTTAATTAGCTCCAAAATGACCTATTTAACCTAGGATAGGTCTAAAATGACCTATACTTAGCATTTTTTTCATCCAAAATGACTTAATATGCTTAGCTAGCTTCAAAATGACCTATTTAACCTAGGATAGCTCTAAAATGACCTATACTTAGCATCTTTTCCTCCAAAATGACTTAATATGCTTAACTAGCTCTAAAATGACATAATATGCTTAAGAAATGACATAGTTTAGCTCCTAAATGACTTCACATGCTTAGCTAGCTCCAAAATGACATAATAACCTTAC
>NW_021180734.1:0-2460 GCF_002162155.2 Triticum dicoccoides | reverse complement strand
CATTTGTACAACTATGCCATGCTTAGTTGTGGCGCCTACTAATCCATCTACATCTTGGAAAATGGTTGTAGCATATTCAGTATTGGGTGTAGACTTGTATCATCAGCGACCATCGTAGTTAATTTACGCGCGGTCGTATCAAACTTCGACTCGCAAAACCCATCATTGCACTTCCGCAATCCAATCGAGCTTCCGAAACCACCACCGCATTCTGTAGGATCGAAAGTATGTCTAGAGGGGGGGTGATTAGACTACTTGACCAAATAAAAATCTAGCCTTTTCCCAATTTTAAGTCTTGGCAGATTTTAGCAACTTAGCACAAGTCAAGCAATCAACCTACACATGCAATTCTAAGAGTATAGCAGCGGAATGTAAAAACATTGCACATGGAGGTAAAGGGAGGAGTTTGGAGGGAGCAAACGTAATGTAGACATGGAAATTTTTGGCGTGGTTCCGATAGGTGGTGCTATCGTACATCCACGTTGATGGAGACTTCAACCCACGAAGGGTCCACGAAGAAGCAACCTTGTCTATCCCACCATGGCCATCGCCCACGAAGGACTTGCCTCATTTGGGTAGATCTTCACGAAATAGGTGATCTCCTTTCCCTTACAAACTCCTTGGTTCAACTCCACAATCTTGATGAAGGCTCCCAAGTAACACCTAACCAATCTAGGAGACACCACTCTCCAAAAGGTAATAGATGGTGTGTTGATGATGAACTCCTTGCTCTTGTGCTTCAAATGATATTCTCCCCAACACTCAACTCTCTCTCACAGATTTGGATTTGGTGGAAAGATGATTTGAGTGGAAACCAACTTGGGGAAGGCTAGAGATCAAGATTCTTGTGGTTGGAATGGAATATCTTGGTATCAACACATGAGTAGGTGGTTCTCTCTCAGAAAATGTATGTTGGAAGTGTAGGCACGTTCTGATAGCTCTCTCCACTAATGGAGGATGGGTGGAGGGGTATATATAGCCTCCACACATAATCTAACCGTTACACACATTTTACCAAACTCGGTGGCACCGAATCATAAAACTCGGTTAGACCGATTTAGTTCAAAATGTGAACGTTAGGATTTTCGATGGGACCGACATGTCAACTCGGTGGGACTGATTTCATTAGGGTTAGGGCATAACGTAATCTTGGTGAGACTGATCACATAAACTCGGTAGGACCGATTTCTGTAATAGGCAAACAGAGAGTTGGTCAGGCAAACTCGGTGGGACTGAATCCCTCATTTCGGTGAGACCGAAACATTAGGAAAGGGAAATAGAGAGTTTGCATTGCGAAATCAGTGAGACCGATTGCTCATCTCGATTGGACCGAAACATTATGAAGGGAAACAAAGAGTTTGCAATCCCATCTCGGTGAGACCGAGATCCCTATCGGTGAGACCGAAGTGACTAGGGTTTCTGGCAGTGGCTATGTCAAATGAACTCGGTGGCGCCGGATAGATAATTTTGGTGGGGCCGAGTTTGACTTTTGGTTTGGGACATATGTGGATATGAGAAAGTGGTTGAGGGCTTTTGGAGCACATCACTAAGCATTTTGAGCAAGCAAGCCATTAAGCAACACCTCATCCCATTTTAATAGTGTTGGCTTTTCCTATGGACTCAATGTGATCTTGGATCACTAAAATGAAAATGTAGAGTCTTGAGCTTGAGCCAATATGTTTCCTTAGCATTTTGAGGGGTCCACATTCCTAATCCATGCCATGCCAATCATTGAACTTTCTGAAATGACCATCTTGAAATAGCATTAGTTCAATGAGCTATATGTTGTTAGGAATTACCAAAAGCACCCAAGGATAGTTGCACTTTCAATCTTCCCCTTTTTGGTAATTGATGACAAAATATAGATGAAAGCTTTGACAAATGATAATAAGATTTGAAATACATCGTCGCTTTGAGATGTGATAAGCAAGAGCTCCCCCTAAATTTGTGCATTATTTAAAATTTGCTTTTGAATGCAAATGCACAATCGATTAGGATCATGCGTTACTCTTCCATGTCACATACATCTTGGTGGAGCGCTAAAAATGATAGAAAGTAAAAAAATGCACTCATCACCAAGCAAAGTGAATGATCATATAAGAGATATAAGGATAACATCATTCAAGCACAAGCATTAATGTAGGATATGATCAAACACATGATCAAACAAGTATCTCACACACAGACATGGAGTATTAAGCAAGCACACACAAGAGTATCAACCAAATAGAAAAGGGGACAAAAAAGAAAAAGCACACTCTCTCTCGAAGCCTATGATCTATACACTTCTCCCCTTTGGCAACAAGTTACCAAAAAGTTTAAAAATGCATAGTGCTATGCGTCTCTCTAGGCTTGATCTTTGGGAGGTGGTGTTGAGAGGACTCCAAGGATGGAAGCATCTGTAGAAGTTGTTGGAGCTGGTGAAGTTGCACCTGAAGGTGGCACTGAAGTTGTGGCTGC
>NW_021180733.1:0-1149 GCF_002162155.2 Triticum dicoccoides | reverse complement strand
AACTCGGATTGGTGGTGGATATATGGTGGTAGATGGCAGCGGTGGTGGTATATGACAACTGTGGTGGTATATGGATACGGATTCGAAGCGGTGGCGGATAAACGGTGGTGGTAGATGGCAGGGGCGATGATGATGGTGCGGCGGCGGCGTGACAACTTATGACCAGAACTCGAAACTCTAAAAGACTAGACTCTAAGACCAGCAACTAGAAACGACGATGCAACCGCAAATTCAACAAAGCAAAACCCTAAAAAGATTATGCAAAGGCTCAGATTGGTTCGGATATGATGAACTAACCCTAATTTTTTTTTGTGGCTTTTTCGTGGACTATAGGTATGAAGAACAGACTCGATCTAAACTACGAAAAACTGTAAAATCTCACCGAGCAACCTGGAAATCTGATACCACTTGATAGAAGCAAAGGTGTCCCGTCTTTCGATGAGATGGTGGATTTCGCTTTGGTGGAAGTCGACTTTGACGATCCGACTATGAACGTGCGAGGACGTCGCGCCTTAGCAATCGCTAAACCAACTCCGAGAGGTTATTGACCACGCCGGAGCACGATCAACCTGACCACGAGGGTCTGTTTCCTGCGAGCAAACGAAGAACAAGAAAGAAACTGAGATTGCAATCTGGATATTGCGAATATAAGATGAAAGCTTTATTGATCAAGGTGGGGTTCTGTGACGCCTTTGTCTGGTCGTTGAACACAAACGAAGTACGCGAAGTTGCAGCTATGGCGAACTTTTAATCTAAACAAAACCCAAAGTCTAAACGATGCCCTAAGGGCTGTATATATGGAGGAAGACGGGGGAATTTCGTGGCCCTTGGTGGAGGGGTCCGAAATCAACCCTATCTCTTGTTTCCCCACACATACGGACTCTAAAAATAGCCTATACTTATGTATTTCGAAATTACATGGGCCTGGCCCAATAATAAGGTGACGCAGCACCTAAAATAGCCTCGGGACGAAATTTATGAAGTGGCATCTTGTATATTTCGTCCAAGGCTTCATGCACCCATTATGGTGGCTTCAAAGTCCTGAAATCATCACTTGTAACTCCGTTCTTGTTCCCCTTGCGCATGCCATCATCTCCATGCTTGTTCTTGCTCCAATGTTCATCCTTCTCCAAGCTAGGCCCTTCATTT
>NW_021180732.1:0-1306 GCF_002162155.2 Triticum dicoccoides | reverse complement strand
CATCGAACGTGTCGGTCATCAGCGAGTGAATCCAGGCTGTAGCACTGGGCTAGCAGGACTCCGGTGAACCGGGCTGTAGCAGGCTAACAGGACTCCAGTATTCATCGCGTGACATTTCCCCGGAGGGACAGACACAGGAACGAAGAAGGACACATGCCGGCCAGCCTAAGTGTTCCGGAGCAGTAGCGAGCTACCATGGCTCGGTGGAAACACTAGGAGACATTTCCCGGTAAGAGAGGCTACTAAAGATAAACAACTAGATGGTCAGATCCCACACATACCAAGCATTTCAATAACATACACACAATATGCTCGATATATGCAAATACAACATGGCATCACAACATGACTCTATGACTCGAGTAATTTATCAATAGGCTCCGAGGAGCGAGATATTACAAACATGGGTCTCATGACCCAACATTCAGAGCATACAAAACAAAGCACAAGCGGAAGCTATCATGTCTGAGTACAGACATCTATAAATGAAAAAGGCTGAGAAGCCTGACTATCTACCAATCCTGCCGAGGCACAAGATCGTAGCTGAGGTAACAAGCTAAACGTCGAAGTCCATGCGGAACTACTAGCGAGACCGAAGTCTCTCTGCAAAAACATAAAATAGGCAAACGTGAGTACAAATGTACCCAGCAAGACTTACATCAGAACTATCTACATATGCATCATTATCAACAAAGGGATGGTGGGGTTTAACTGCAGCAAGCCAGCTTTGACTCGGTGGCTATCCTGAACTATGACTGCAAGTAACTCTTTTGAGGTGGCGCACACGAGTCCACATATTCACCATATCAATACACCACTATGGAACTGCTCCTGTCTCCCTACGAGAACGCCATCCATAGCACTCACGCTTATCTTGCGTATTTTAGAGTATCCACTTTCACTTGTCTATGAACTGATATAAGCAACCCAGAAGTCCTTTACCGTGGACACGGCTATTCGAATAGATGATGTTAACCCTGCAGGGGTGTACTTCTTCATACATGTTTCCACCACTTAGCATCTGCACACGACATGTGCTCGGCAGACTTCAAGCGAAAGCCGACGTGGGTGTAGACCACGACCTACCTAAACACTCAAGTCTCTAGTCCAGGTTTATCGCCTATTCGGGTTCCATCCATGAGGAGATCCGGCCGGAGTTTCGCTCACAGCCCCAAACGATGTGAACAGGGTTCCGTGACACCAAACGGGCGCCCGGTATACCCGGCCACGTGCCTACCGCATCACAGCCCACCCCTACGGTCAGCGCTGTCCACGGCCTCCAGCATACTACAAACACCAGAAACTA
>NW_021180731.1:0-968 GCF_002162155.2 Triticum dicoccoides | reverse complement strand
CACGCCTTGATTCAGCAAGGAGAGAGGGAGAGGTTGAGGAAGACTCCATCCAGCAGCAGCACAACGGCGTGGTGGTGATGGAGGAGCGTGGCAATCCTGCAGGGCTTCGCCAAGCACCTACGGGAGAGGAGGAGGTGTCACGGGAGGGAGGGAGGCGCCAAGGGCTCAGGTATGGATGCCCTCCCTCCCCTCCACTATATATAGGGGCAGGGGAGAGGGGGGAGGCGCAGCCTTGCCCCTTCCTCCAAGGAAGGGGTGCGGCTAAGAGGGGGGGAGGAGTCCATCCTCCCCAAGGCACCTCGGAGGTGCCTTCCCCCTTTAGGACTCTCCCCTTTTTCCTATATCTTGGCGCATGGGCCTCTAGGGGCTGGTGCCCTTGGCCCATGTAGGCCAAGGCACACCCCCTACAGCCCATGTGGCCCCCCGGGGCAGGTGGCCCCACCCGGTGGGCCCCCGGCACCCTTCCGGTGGTCCCGATACAATACCGATGACCCCGAAACTTGTCCCGATGGCCGAAACAGGACTTTCTATATATAAATCTTTACCTCCGGACCATTCCGGAACTCCTCGTGACGTCCGGGATCTCATCCGGGACTCCGAACAACATTCGGTAACCACATACAAACTTCCTTTATAACCCTAGCGTCATCGAACCTTAAGTGTGTAGACCCTACGGGTTCGGGAGACATGTAGTCATGACCGAGATGTTCTCCGGTCAATAACCAACAGCGGGATCTGGATACCCATGTTGGCTCCCACATGTTCCACGATGATCTCATCGGATGAACCACGATGTCAAGGACTCAATCAATCCCGTATACAATTCCCTTTGTCTAGCGGTATGGTACTTGCCCGAGATTCGGTCGTCGGTATACCGATACCTTGTTCAATCTCGTTACCGGCAAGTCTCTTTACTCGTTCCGTAACACATCATCCCGTGATCAACCCCTTGGTCACATTGTGCACAT
>NW_021180730.1:0-890 GCF_002162155.2 Triticum dicoccoides | reverse complement strand
TGAGTAGGAGTTGTTTGAGCCCTGTTGTGCCTACTCATTCATGTTTGTTTGTCATGCCTGCTACTGTTTAGAGTTGAGTCAGGTCTGATTCATCGGGGATGAATCAGAGGTGTGTGAACATGTCCTACTGTGTGTGAGCTAAGTGTGTGAACACGATTTGGTAAAGGTAGCGGTGAGAGGCCATGTAGGAGTACATGGTGGGTTGTCTCATTGCAGCCGTCCTCAGGAACTGAGTTCTGTGTTTGTGATCCATGATTCAGCTACTACCACGCATTGGGCCCGAAACCAATGGACCCTCTCGGCTTCTTAATCACCCTTGTCCTCTGTCCAGGAGTTGCAAGTAATTTCTGGTGTTTGTAGTATGCTGGAGGCCGTGGGCAGCGCTGACCGTAGGGGTGGGCTGTGATGCGGTAGGCACGTGGAACGGTGTACCGGGCGCCCGTTTGGTGTCTCGGGAACCCTGTTCACATCGTTTGGGGCTGTGAGCGAAACTCCGGCCGGATCTCCTCATGGATGGAACCCGAATAGGCGATAAACCTGGACTAGAGACTCGAGTGTTTAGGCAGGCCGTGGCCGACACCCACGTTGGGCTTCCGCTTGAAGGTTGCCGAGTACATGTCGTGTAAACGGCGGTAAGTGGTGAGAGCGTGTGTGAAGAAGTACACCCCTGCAGGGTTAACATCATCTATTCGAATAGCCGTGTCCGCGGAAAAGGACTTCTGGGTTGCTTATATCAGTTCATAGACAAGTGAAAGTGGATACCCTAAAATACGCAAGATAAGCGTGAGTGCTATGGATGGCGTTCTCGTAGGGAGACGGGAGCGGATCCATAGTGGTGTATTGATATGGTGAATATGTGGACTCGTGTGCGCCACCTCAAAAGAGTTACT
>NW_021180729.1:0-4710 GCF_002162155.2 Triticum dicoccoides | reverse complement strand
AAGCAATGAATTGCTTCTGAATGATTTTGTTTGAAGTCAGAACGTGCAAGTGAGCAGTTTCTGAGTGGTTTTTCCTCGGCTGGATGCAAGCAGCAACGAAGCTGTTTCTGAACAATGTGCAAGTGATTTATACATGCTTTGCTCTACATCTGGACTGCACCGGAGTTTCTTCCCAAGACATCATCTCCTTGCACTTCCATCTTGTTCAGTACTAGGATCCATAAATAGATTGAGTTCTATTCGCGAGTGGTAAAAAATTAGATAATGCAAGATATCTTTGTATCAACAAAGTTCCTCCATCGATCAAAATGAAAACTGGGAGACCGATGTACACAACTTATTGCTCGATATACACACCCCATACCCCTTCCGAGCTCAATGCTACTCCATAGACGAATGGAATACCCTCGTGAAATATTTGATGCCATTTTTTACGCTTTATTTCCCTGTGACTCCCATGCCTACATGCTCGATGTTATTTTGCCTTGGAAACAAATAAGGTGAAAAATCATAGTCTAGCACATGATAGATGACATACTTTAGAGAGTTTTGACACAACTAAAGATTGGACAATAGATGAAGGTCCTTCCCAATCGATGATGAATGAAAAGTAACCCCCGATTTTTCTTATATAGTGGAGGTGCTGCTAATTCTTATAGGTGGGCTATAGGTGATGAAGAGTGCAGCATTTTGGAGCTATAACTTCTTTTTTGTGGGGAGTAGAGCTATAACTTCAATGGCAGCTGCTACGGGTACCATTTCTGTACATGATTTGGGTTGGTTGTAACATTTAGCTTCGTCCTCAAAAGACATTGCGAATAAGTTCCAAAGGATAACTTCGTCAAAATAGTTGTTGTGCCTTTGATATCCACACTACATGCCTTCCTGTTGCTTCTTGTTGTAGTGTCATCTTTGATGAATAAATTAACTATAGTTGCGCCAGATGGACTGTGGGTGCGGCCAGAGCCACCATCATGGGGTGTTTTCTAGGACCATAACGTACGGCCTATCCATACAACGTTAGAAAGTGTGCTCGCATTTCCGACGATTCGCATTCAGTGGGAGGAGACGTTCCCCTCGATGACGACGCACCTACGGTGACTTCGTAAATCTCAAGATGATATGCCGGCTCAGTCTTTCGGAGGTGCTCATAGGGGTAGGGTGTGTGTGTGTGCGTGTTCATAGGGGTGAGTGTATGCGCGTGTATAAGAGCGCTTGTGTCTGTACTGATGTTCAAAAAAGGAAAGTGTGTTGGTAAGCTGCAGATTTTATGTAAACCGACCGTCTTTATTTCTACAGACCGACATCTTCTCCCTCCTCTATCTCTCTTCCACAACGTTAACAATCCTACCTGGCACATCTTATAGACTACTGACTGTATACTGTTTTACATGCCCTTAGCTGGGCAGGTTCGCTCGCGGCTGCTGGGTCTTCCGTGGGCCTGTGTGGCCATATTGTCATTATCATTCCTCTCAGGCTTAGTTGTTTTGCTCGTGGTGGTGCTGTCATGTTGCGTTCACCCGACCGGGGCAGCTACGTGTCGTGTTATTTCGTTCGCGCACCCCGGGTACCTGCATGCGCAGCGAGGATGGTGGGGGGCTAGGGGTGATCAATGACCATATCTGCACCAAGCATATGCGATTGGCAGCGTCTCCCTGCCCCACCGCTTCTCAACCCCTCCGACCTCAACAATGCCGGGGGGGTTGCTGACTATAAACAACATCATCAAGATGACCATGGGGAAAGGCATTTTTTATGTCAAGTTGATGAATGTGTCAAGGCTGGCAGATAGCAAGAGAAAGAACTATAACATGGTGTCCAAAATTAACACCCCATTGTTGAGAGAAACCACGAAACGATCCACCATGCTTTGTGATGAGATAAGGAGCCATCAATATTATATTTGTGACAGAAGATCCACTTACCGCTCACAATGTTAGCTCTAGAGGGAGGAGGGAACAAGGTCCAAGTAATATTAATTGTAAGGGCATCAAATTCATCTTGCATATAGCTTGGCGCCAATTGGGCTCACGTGACGCCATAAGATAATTGTGCGGAAGAGGAGAAGATGCTAAACCTGAGAGTCTTACACGGTGGATAGGTGGAGGAAGACGGCCAGTTGTAGAGGATGTGCGGTTTAGAGGAGGTACAGTAGGAGGCGGGGCAGGAGCATGCCATATAGACTCAACGGAAAACCAATGGGGATCGACGGAGGTGCCGGATGGATGGGTTGTGAGGAGTCGATGATGGAGGTGGTCATGGCGAAAACTTGGCTGGAAGCCCTCTCTCTTGCTGTGATGCCCTGCTCTGCTCTATGTGCATTCCATATATGAACCTATCAATGTTACAGAATCTTTTAAACCTTGCTGACATACTTGCAGGGAACCTACCAGGTTTAATTTTACTAAGCTTTAGCACCAAAGGCAAACTCAAACCTATTACTATGTTGGCAAGGCGACTTGCAGTGTGGATGGTGATGAAATTTCCACGCAATTATGCAAGCAAGTCTTGCGACCAGGTGAAAATTAAGTCTAGGCTGAAGCTGGGATCATGAGTCCCGTGTTTGTTATTGAAACATCTATTGTCGGCAGTTTCTGCCATATTGTGTACGTTCATATTTTAGTTCTCCTGTTCACGGCAAACAGCTTTGAGAATCTTTAGGAGTATTTAGCCTTTGATGTGCATATTTTTTTTCCTAAACTGTTGTGTATTGAAGTATTGATTATGAAATGTGTTTCTAATAATGATCACGCATAATTTCGCTTAGCACGCAGGCTCACGCCGAGTGATATCAGAACATTGCAAGAATCAGATCTTGTATGCCTTTTGTTTTGGTACTGTAATGAATATATGATTTTGATTCCATAGTAGCTAGTTTTCTTGCAAAATGGTTATCTGCAACTTTTTCCATCCATAAGGTGCACATGGAATTAAGAGATTTTTTCTTTCCTTTGGCTTTATCAATTTACACCTCACCTCTCTTCATCATTTATGTTATGCACTCCTAAGACAGTGAATTCCACTTGCACTCCGATTAATTTATCTAACCAGTAGATGAATACATCTGTGGGATTATAAACTCAATTTGGCTTGAGCTCATCAACACTTGTTTTCTCTTACCCCTGGTATATATGATACATTTATAGCCGGTTACAGCTACTTGTTCATTGATTGACAATGGGTGGCATCAATTCCTTACTGAACCAGCAAAGCACCAGACCATAACTGTGGACGGGGAGTAGATAGACTGGCGGCCTGAAAGCAAGATCTTCTTAATGTGACACTACACTACTAAAGAAAAGCCTAGCAGCAGCGCGGGTTTTAGGCCTCCCAGTAGCGCGGGGACCGGCGCTACTAATAAGGCGCTACAACTAACTTATAGCAGTAGCGCCTGTTGTCCCACGCTATTGCTATACATGAATAGCTGTAGCGCTCTTTAGGAAAGCGCGCTGCTAATATTATTTGCAGCGCTGTTTACAAGGAGGCGCTACTGCTAAATTTTTCCCCCTCGCTACTACTAGTTTTATTAGTTTTTTTTCTACATATTTGTTTTGTATTTGAATAGGCTTTATACAATAATCTTTAGCATATCATACACATACAAATGTAATCATAGCATATACATACAATTAGTCTCATCAAATCATGTCATCATCATAATCATCATCCAACACAAAATGGTCTCTCGTCATCATCTCGAAAATAGCGATACAAGTCTCGATTATTTGCAAATACATCGTCATCCATCTGAACAATGATATACGCGAGAAGAGCGATCACTTCGAGTACATGAGTTCGTATCCCTCTCTCGCATTAGCGTGAACCTAAACTAACTACTGCCTGTCGCTTGGAAACCGGAAACCGGTACACCTGGGCCTGACACTCCGGCCACTCATCGTATATATACTCCTGGCGTAGCACTTCTTCGCCATCTATGATCTATGCACCTGCATCGTCACATGAGTCGATGATATGCAACATATATAGTTGAGCAACAGAAAGAGACGGACTTGGCAAAAATAGAAACAACATATCATAAGCATAAATAAAAAAGTTCATCGTACCCGAAATGCCCTAACTAGAGTGATTTTTGCTAGTCGAGGAGGAGGACAATTTAATTACATCACAAATAAAGTTTCACCGTGCATAATTCAAAGTTTTGTCATACAGAAAGTATGGACTAAACGGACACATTCTCATATATTGACAATCACTACACCATGTCGTGCCATCCATCCATGTCAGGGAGATAGTCCTCGAGCTTAGTGAAAGGCTTCATGTCGAGACGCTGAGAGGCTATCCATGTTCGGACGTCTTCCCGCGACATTTGTCCTTCTCCGTAGAACATCCCTGTTTTTCCGACGACCTCCTTCATGATGATTTGGGCAAGTTCGCGCTGGATGTTATAGAACTCAGCTCGAAGTCGATGATCATCGATATCTCCTATGTCCTTTGCCCATTGCAGAATATGGGCATCGCTGGATCTAGGTGACATGCGAAGGTTCTGGTGATCCCGTCTGTACTCCAGCTTGTGGTGTAGGACATAGAATCCATCATTAAGAGAATCGTTCGGTTGCTGGATGCAGCAGAAGGCGGTCTTATGGCTGAAGGCGACCCTGCCGCCCCTTCTCTTCTTGTCCCTGACCTCTCCACCCCTTGCTTGGTAGTAAAACATAGCACTGTCGAGAATATCCTTGATGTGGGTGTAAT
>NW_021180728.1:0-4710 GCF_002162155.2 Triticum dicoccoides | reverse complement strand
AAGCAATGAATTGCTTCTGAATGATTTTGTTTGAAGTCAGAACGTGCAAGTGAGCAGTTTCTGAGTGGTTTTTCCTCGGCTGGATGCAAGCAGCAACGAAGCTGTTTCTGAACAATGTGCAAGTGATTTATACATGCTTTGCTCTACATCTGGACTGCACCGGAGTTTCTTCCCAAGACATCATCTCCTTGCACTTCCATCTTGTTCAGTACTAGGATCCATAAATAGATTGAGTTCTATTCGCGAGTGGTAAAAAATTAGATAATGCAAGATATCTTTGTATCAACAAAGTTCCTCCATCGATCAAAATGAAAACTGGGAGACCGATGTACACAACTTATTGCTCGATATACACACCCCATACCCCTTCCGAGCTCAATGCTACTCCATAGACGAATGGAATACCCTCGTGAAATATTTGATGCCATTTTTTACGCTTTATTTCCCTGTGACTCCCATGCCTACATGCTCGATGTTATTTTGCCTTGGAAACAAATAAGGTGAAAAATCATAGTCTAGCACATGATAGATGACATACTTTAGAGAGTTTTGACACAACTAAAGATTGGACAATAGATGAAGGTCCTTCCCAATCGATGATGAATGAAAAGTAACCCCCGATTTTTCTTATATAGTGGAGGTGCTGCTAATTCTTATAGGTGGGCTATAGGTGATGAAGAGTGCAGCATTTTGGAGCTATAACTTCTTTTTTGTGGGGAGTAGAGCTATAACTTCAATGGCAGCTGCTACGGGTACCATTTCTGTACATGATTTGGGTTGGTTGTAACATTTAGCTTCGTCCTCAAAAGACATTGCGAATAAGTTCCAAAGGATAACTTCGTCAAAATAGTTGTTGTGCCTTTGATATCCACACTACATGCCTTCCTGTTGCTTCTTGTTGTAGTGTCATCTTTGATGAATAAATTAACTATAGTTGCGCCAGATGGACTGTGGGTGCGGCCAGAGCCACCATCATGGGGTGTTTTCTAGGACCATAACGTACGGCCTATCCATACAACGTTAGAAAGTGTGCTCGCATTTCCGACGATTCGCATTCAGTGGGAGGAGACGTTCCCCTCGATGACGACGCACCTACGGTGACTTCGTAAATCTCAAGATGATATGCCGGCTCAGTCTTTCGGAGGTGCTCATAGGGGTAGGGTGTGTGTGTGTGCGTGTTCATAGGGGTGAGTGTATGCGCGTGTATAAGAGCGCTTGTGTCTGTACTGATGTTCAAAAAAGGAAAGTGTGTTGGTAAGCTGCAGATTTTATGTAAACCGACCGTCTTTATTTCTACAGACCGACATCTTCTCCCTCCTCTATCTCTCTTCCACAACGTTAACAATCCTACCTGGCACATCTTATAGACTACTGACTGTATACTGTTTTACATGCCCTTAGCTGGGCAGGTTCGCTCGCGGCTGCTGGGTCTTCCGTGGGCCTGTGTGGCCATATTGTCATTATCATTCCTCTCAGGCTTAGTTGTTTTGCTCGTGGTGGTGCTGTCATGTTGCGTTCACCCGACCGGGGCAGCTACGTGTCGTGTTATTTCGTTCGCGCACCCCGGGTACCTGCATGCGCAGCGAGGATGGTGGGGGGCTAGGGGTGATCAATGACCATATCTGCACCAAGCATATGCGATTGGCAGCGTCTCCCTGCCCCACCGCTTCTCAACCCCTCCGACCTCAACAATGCCGGGGGGGTTGCTGACTATAAACAACATCATCAAGATGACCATGGGGAAAGGCATTTTTTATGTCAAGTTGATGAATGTGTCAAGGCTGGCAGATAGCAAGAGAAAGAACTATAACATGGTGTCCAAAATTAACACCCCATTGTTGAGAGAAACCACGAAACGATCCACCATGCTTTGTGATGAGATAAGGAGCCATCAATATTATATTTGTGACAGAAGATCCACTTACCGCTCACAATGTTAGCTCTAGAGGGAGGAGGGAACAAGGTCCAAGTAATATTAATTGTAAGGGCATCAAATTCATCTTGCATATAGCTTGGCGCCAATTGGGCTCACGTGACGCCATAAGATAATTGTGCGGAAGAGGAGAAGATGCTAAACCTGAGAGTCTTACACGGTGGATAGGTGGAGGAAGACGGCCAGTTGTAGAGGATGTGCGGTTTAGAGGAGGTACAGTAGGAGGCGGGGCAGGAGCATGCCATATAGACTCAACGGAAAACCAATGGGGATCGACGGAGGTGCCGGATGGATGGGTTGTGAGGAGTCGATGATGGAGGTGGTCATGGCGAAAACTTGGCTGGAAGCCCTCTCTCTTGCTGTGATGCCCTGCTCTGCTCTATGTGCATTCCATATATGAACCTATCAATGTTACAGAATCTTTTAAACCTTGCTGACATACTTGCAGGGAACCTACCAGGTTTAATTTTACTAAGCTTTAGCACCAAAGGCAAACTCAAACCTATTACTATGTTGGCAAGGCGACTTGCAGTGTGGATGGTGATGAAATTTCCACGCAATTATGCAAGCAAGTCTTGCGACCAGGTGAAAATTAAGTCTAGGCTGAAGCTGGGATCATGAGTCCCGTGTTTGTTATTGAAACATCTATTGTCGGCAGTTTCTGCCATATTGTGTACGTTCATATTTTAGTTCTCCTGTTCACGGCAAACAGCTTTGAGAATCTTTAGGAGTATTTAGCCTTTGATGTGCATATTTTTTTTCCTAAACTGTTGTGTATTGAAGTATTGATTATGAAATGTGTTTCTAATAATGATCACGCATAATTTCGCTTAGCACGCAGGCTCACGCCGAGTGATATCAGAACATTGCAAGAATCAGATCTTGTATGCCTTTTGTTTTGGTACTGTAATGAATATATGATTTTGATTCCATAGTAGCTAGTTTTCTTGCAAAATGGTTATCTGCAACTTTTTCCATCCATAAGGTGCACATGGAATTAAGCGATTTTTTCTTTCCTTTGGCTTTATCAATTTACACCTCACCTCTCTTCATCATTTATGTTATGCACTCCTAAGACAGTGAATTCCACTTGCACTCCGATTAATTTATCTAACCAGTAGATGAATACATCTGTGGGATTATAAACTCAATTTGGCTTGAGCTCATCAACACTTGTTTTCTCTTACCCCTGGTATATATGATACATTTATAGCCGGTTACAGCTACTTGTTCATTGATTGACAATGGGTGGCATCAATTCCTTACTGAACCAGCAAAGCACCAGACCATAACTGTGGACGGGGAGTAGATAGACTGGCGGCCTGAAAGCAAGATCTTCTTAATGTGACACTACACTACTAAGGAAAAGCCTAGCAGCAGCGCGGGTTTTAGGCCTCCCAGTAGCGCGGGGACCGGCGCTACTAATAAGGCGCTACAACTAACTTATAGCAGTAGCGCCTGTTGTCCCACGCTACTGCTATACATGAATAGCTGTAGCGCTCTTTAGGAAAGCGCGCTGCTAATATTATTTGCAGCGCTGTTTACAAGGAGGCGCTACTGCTAAATTTTTCCCCCTCGCTACTACTAGTTTTATTAGTTTTTTCTCTACATATTTGTTTTGTATTTGAATAGGCTTTATACAATAATCTTTAGCATATCATACACATACAAATGTAATCATAGCATATACATACAATTAGTCTCATCAAATCATGTCATCATCATAATCATCATCCAACACAAAATGGTCTCTCGTCATCATCTCGAAAATAGCGATACAAGTCTCGATTATTTGCAAATACATCGTCATCCATCTGAACAATGATATACGCGAGAAGAGCGATCACTTCGAGTACATGAGTTCGTATCCCTCTCTCGCATTAGCGTGAACCTAAACTAACTACTGCCTGTCGCTTGGAAACCGGAAACCGGTACACCTGGGCCTGACACTCCGGCCACTCATCGTATATATACTCCTGGCGTAGCACTTCTTCGCCATCTATGATCTATGCACCTGCATCGTCACATGAGTCGATGATATGCAACATATATAGTTGAGCAACAGAAAGAGACGGACTTGGCAAAAATAGAAACAACATATCATAAGCATAAATAAAAAAGTTCATCGTACCCGAAATGCCCTAACTAGAGTGATTTTTGCTAGTCGAGGAGGAGGACAATTTAATTACATCACAAATAAAGTTTCACCGTGCATAATTCAAAGTTTTGTCATACAGAAAGTATGGACTAAACGGACACATTCTCATATATTGACAATCACTACACCATGTCGTGCCATCCATCCATGTCAGGGAGATAGTCCTCGAGCTTAGTGAAAGGCTTCATGTCGAGACGCTGAGAGGCTATCCATGTTCGGACGTCTTCCCGCGACATTTGTCCTTCTCCGTAGAACATCCCTGTTTTTCCGACGACCTCCTTCATGATGATTTGGGCAAGTTCGCGCTGGATGTTATAGAACTCAGCTCGAAGTCGATGATCATCGATATCTCCTATGTCCTTTGCCCATTGCAGAATATGGGCATCGCTGGATCTAGGTGACATGCGAAGGTTCTGGTGATCCCGTCTGTACTCCAGCTTGTGGTGTAGGACATAGAATCCATCATTAAGAGAATCGTTCGGTTGCTGGATGCAGCAGAAGGCGGTCTTATGGCTGAAGGCGACCCTGCCGCCCCTTCTCTTCTTGTCCCTGACCTCTCCACCCCTTGCTTGGTAGTAAAACATAGCACTGTCGAGAATATCCTTGATGTGGGTGTAAT
>NW_021180727.1:0-6385 GCF_002162155.2 Triticum dicoccoides | reverse complement strand
AGTTCACCATCATATGTCTTCGTGAAGAGTGTGGGATCGAGGGATCCTGGTTTGAAGCCTTTGCTCTTCAGGAAATCTTTGATCGTATCATACCATGCGCGAGGAGCTTGTTTGAGGCCATACATTGCTTTGTTGAGTTTGTACACCATATCAGGATGTTTTGGATCTTCAAAGCCAGGTGGTTGAGCAACATACACTTCTTCTTCAATCTTGCCATTGAGGAAAGCACTTTTCACATCCATTTGATATAGCAGGATGTTGTGGTGATTTGTATAGGCTAGCAGTATGCGAATGGCTTCAAGCCTAGCCATAGGAGCAAATGTTTCATCGAAGTCAATTCCTTCAACTTGAGTATATCCTTGTGCCACAAGACGTGCTTTGTTTCTGATGACTTGACCATGCTCATCTTGTTTATTCCGATATATCCATTTTGTGCCAATAATGTTATGCTTGCGAGGGTCGGGGCACTTGACAAGTTCCCAAACATTATTTAGCTTGAACTGTTGAAGTTCTTCTTGCATGGCTTGAATCCATTCAGGCTCCATAAAAGCTTCAGCAACTTTCTTGGGTTCTGATATTGACACAAATGAAAAGTGCCCACAGAAGTTTGCTAACTGTGTTGCTCTTGATCGAGTAAGCGGACCAGGCGCATTGATGCTATCAATTATCTTCTCGATTTGTACTTCATTTGCAACACGAGGATGAACTGGACGAAGCCCTTGCTCATGTTGATCGTTGTCATCATTGGGTGGATTGTCTTCAGTCTGAGCATTGTCTTCAGGTTGGTTTGGTGCAGAAATGATAAGTTCCTCTTCAGGCTGTGCTTCAGAGGGCATGATTTCACCAGTCCCATCAGCTTGATAGATTCACTGGAAGGACCTTCATCCAGTGTGCTTGGCAGGAGCTCTCGTTGTGAACCATTGGTTTCATCAAATCGCACATCCACTGTTTCAATGATTTTGTAGTGGAAGAGATTGAAGACTCTGTAGGAGTGTGAATCCTTTCCATAGGCAAGCATGAAGCCTTCGTGAGCTTTGGGTTCAAATTTTGACTTGTGATGGGGATCCTTGATCCAGCACCTAGCACCAAAGACTCTGAAGTAGCTGACATTTGGCTTCTTGCCAGTAAGGAGCTCATAGGATGTTTTGCCCAGAAGCTTATGGATGTAGACACGGTTGATGATGTGACAAGCTGTATCAATAGCTTCAGGCCAGAACTTTCTTGGTGTTTTGTACTCGTCGAGCATTGTTCGAGCCATCTCAATGAGGGTTCTGTTCTTGCGCTCAACAATGCCATTTTGCTGAGGTGTGTACGGAGCAAAAAATTCATGAGTGATTCCCATTGTATCCAGATACAGATCAAGGCCGGTGTTCTTGAATTCAGTGTCGTTATCACTTCTGATATGCTTGATCTTGACGCCATAGTTGTTCATTCCTTGATTGGTGAATCGTCTGAAGACATCTTGTACTTCAGTCTTGTAGAGAATTATGTGCACCCATGTGTATCTTGAGTAGTCATCAACAATGACGAAGCCATAGAGACACGTCGTTGTTGTGAGGGTGGAGTAGTGAGTAGGGCCAAATAAGTCCATGTGCAACAGCTCAAAGGGTTGAGATGTCGTCATGATTTTCTTCGAGGGGTGCTTGGCCCTCGTCATCTTCCCAGCTTCGCAAGCACCACACAAATGATCTTTCTTGAACTTGACACCTTCGATGCCTATGACATGCTTCTTCTTGACAAGTGTGTGCAAGTTCCTCATGCCAGCATGCCCCAGCCTTTGATGCCAGACCCAGCATTCTGAAGCTTTGGCAAGAAGACATACGGCAAGTTGTGGACCTGCTGAGAAATCTACCATGTATAGATCACCTTTCCTATACCCTTCAAAGACTAGAGACTTGTCAGATTCCATTAGTACAAGGCAACGATATTTTCCAAATATCACAAAGCATTGAGATAGACATTAACAAGCATCACTTTATCCATGTGTTGATCCTTTGAGATTTCAACTCTACCTAGACCCAATACCTTGCCTTTACCAGTGTCAGCAAATGTGATTTGACTCTTGTTGGATGGACGCAAGGTTGAGTCCATGAGAAGACTTCGATCACCAGTCATATGATTAGTGCATCCACTGTCAATAATCCATTCTGAAGCTTTTGGTGACATGCCCTACAGTGCAGTTAGGAGGATAGGCTTCACAAGGTATGTTGTGAAGCATAAGCATTTGATGCACACTTGGATTATCACAGCATAGATGAAAGTTAGCACACAGTATGACAGGTAAGCGATTCATATGTGGAATACATAGTAAGTCATTTTATCATGCGTCCCTTTGTGTTTTAGGTCCCCAGCAATAATATCGGACGCTTTTGATTGCTGGCTGGAGACCATGTTCTGCAAAAGATAGTTAGTTCTTCTTCACCACCCACATCTTTAGGGGTGGCTTAGAAGCAATGTGTCTAAGTGCAGCATCTGAGAATTTTGGCTTTGGAGCCCTAGCAAATAGCCTTGCTGGAGATAAATGATACTCATATGAATAGGCAGAAAAGTTCTTAGTATTTTGAACATAGCGGTTTGAAGACACACGCTAATATTCATAAGTTTGAGTGTGATTTCCCTACAAAACATTGGCGTTAGGGTGACTCAGGTGAGTCCTGTTTCCGTATGAAGCCGTTGGACCAGGTGACGCCTTTGGTCTGGGGTTTGTCTTCTTCCCTGGTGGTGTCATGACAACATTCACAGGAAGATTCTCAAGACAGGTTTTGGGAACCCAGATCTTCTTCATTGGCGGTCCATTCCTGCAGTTAGTACCAATATACCTGGCAACACTTCACCATTCTAATTTTTGAACAGTTTATAGTTTGCATCAAAGGATTCATCAATGATAATAGGATTAGCACAGGTAAAGCCATATAAAGTGGATGGATCCACTGAAGGTTCCTTTGCAGCAACCCATGTGGTTTTGGGATACTGCTCAGGCTTCTAGTAGGAACCATCAGCATTCATTTTCCTCTCGAACCCAACACCCTCTTTCCTAGGGTTTCGGTTCAGAATCTGCTTTTTGAGGACATCACAAAGTGTCTGATGCCCTTTCAGACTTTTATACATCCCTGTTTCAAGCAATGTCTTCAACCTAGCATTTTCATCAGCAATAGTAGTGGTATCCTCAGATGAGGGGTTAGTTACCACATCAGTAGTTGAAGACAGAGCAACAGTAGCAGCAGTGTAACATTCAGCAACAGAGGCAGCGTTATCACGCTCAATGCATTTTAAGCATGGTGGTTCAAATCCATCCTGAGCGGGACTGATCTGTTGAGCGCGAAATGACTCATTCTCTTTTTGAAGATTGAGGGAGTTCTGGACTTGGGGGTGTCCGGATAGCCGAACTATCATCATCGGCCGGACTCCAAGACTATGAAGATACAAGATTGAAGACTTCGTCCCGTGTCCGGATGGAACTTTCCTTGGTGCGGAAGGCAAGCTTGGTGATACGGATATGTAGATCTCCTACCATTGTAACCAACTCTGTGTAACCCTAGCCCTCTCCAGTGTCTATGTAAACCGGATGCCTTTAGTCCATAGGACGAACAACAATCATACCATAGGCTAGCTTCTAGGGTTTAGCCTCCTTGATCTCGTGGTAGATCTACTCTTCTAACCCACATCATCAATATTAATCAAGCAGGACGTAGGGTTTTACTTCCATCAAGAGGGCCCGAACCTGGGTAAAAACATCGTGTCCCTCGTATCCTGTTACCATCCGCCTAGACGCACAGATCGGGACCCCCTACCCAAGATCCGCCGGTTTTGACACCGACATTGGTGCTTTCATTGAGAGTTCCTCTGTGTCGTCACTGATAGGCTCGATGGCTTCTTCGATCATCATCAACGATGCAGTCCAGGGTGAGACCTTCCTCCTCGGACAGATCTTTGTATTCGGTGGCTTTGCACTGCGGGCCAATTCGCTTGGCCATCTAGAGCAGATTGAAAGTTACGCTCCGGGCCGTCAGGTCAGATTTGGAAGTTTGGACTTCACGGCTGACATCTGCGGGGACTTGATCTTCGACGGATTCGAGCCACAGCCGAGCGCGCCGCACTGTCACGTCGAGCATGATTTAGCTCTGCCGCCGGACAGTACCCTGGAGGCCGCACTCGAGCCCGCTCCGATCTTCGATTCAGAGCCGGCCGCGCAGATCGAGGACGGATGGCTAGACATCGCCTCGGGTGCCACAGCCTCTACGGCGATAGAGCCGAACACTGATTTTGTCCCTCACGAGGCTCGTGACACCGAGGTGCCAGACTCCTTGCCAGACTCCGGACCTCCCGCGCCCCCTCCAGTCGAATCCGATTGGGCGCCGATCATGGAGTTCACCGCGCGGACATCTTTCAACACTCACCTTTTGGCGACATCTTGAGTTCGCTAAAGTACCTCTCGTTATCAGGAGAGGCCTGGCCGGACAGCGGTCAGGACGGTTGGGATGCGGACGACGAAGAAATTCAGAGCCCACCCACCACCCACTTGGTAGCCACTGTCGACGATCTAACCGACATGCTAGATTACGACTCTGAGGACATCGACGGTATGGACGACGATGCCGGAGACGACCAAGAACCAGCGCCCACCGGGCACTGGAAAGCCACCTCTTCATATGACATATACATGGTGGATATCCCAAAGGATGGGAATGGCGAAGGAATAGCGGAGGATGACCCCTCCAAGAAACAGCCCAAGCGCCGGCGTCAGCGGCGTCGCTCTAAATCCCGCCATAGCAAGAATGAAGATTCCGGCACCGGAGATAATAATACACCGGATAGCGCCGAAGACAACCCACTCTAGCAAGATCCAGCGAAGGAGGAAGGGGACGCCAGCCCTCATGAGAGAGCGGCTGAAGAAGAGGTAGAGGACTACATGCCTCCCTCCGGAGACGAGACAAGCCTCGACGACGACGAATTCGTCGTGCCTGAGGATCCCGTCGAACAAGAGCGTTTTAAACGCAGGCTTATGGCCACGACGAACAGCCTCAAGAAAAAGAAGCAACAGCTTAGAGCTGATCAGGATCTGCTAGCCGACAGATGGACTGAAGTCCTCGCGGCCGAAGAGCATGAGCTCAAACGCCCCTCCAAAAGCTACCCTAAATGAAAGATGCTCCCCCGATTAGAGGAGGAGGCATATGAGCCCGCATCACCAGGAGACAATATGGCTGATCGACCACCCCGTGGTCGCGACAGAGAGGCCTCTAGGCCCTTCACTAGACTAGTACCCCGGCATCGCTTGAAAAGCACAAGGCCACAGGGGAACGCTCCGGACTTGCGAGATATATTGGAGGATAGGGCAAGACAATCAAGATCTAACTATGGATCACGTGGGCGCCCCACGATACGTGACGATTACCTTCACCCCGGACACAGTAAGTCCGGCCAGGCCGAACACAACAGACAAAGCTCTTTTGAGCTCCGTCGCGATATCGCCCAGTACAGAGGCGCCGCACACCCACTATGCTTCACAGATGAAGTAATGGATCATCAAATCCCCGAAGGGTTTAAACCCGTGAATATAGAATCTTACCATGGAACAACAGACCCCGAGGTTTGGATCGAAGACTATCTCCTCCACATCCATATGGCCCGCGGTGATGATCTTCACGCCATCAAATATCTCCCCCTCAAGCTTAAAGGACCAGCCCGACATTGGCTTAACAGCTTGCCAGCAGAGTCAATTGGGAGTTGGGAAGACCTGGAAGCCTTATTTCTCGATAACTTCCAAGGCACGTATGTGCGACCACCACACGCTGATGACCTAAGCCACATAATTCAGCAGTCGGACGGATCGGCCAGACAATTCTGGACACGATTCTTAACCAAGAAAAACCAAATCGTCGACTGTCCGGATGCGGAGGCCCTTGCAGCCTTCAAGCATAACATCCGCGACGAGTGGCTTGCCCGGCACCTGGGACAGGAAAAGCCTAAATCCATGGCAGCCCTCACATCACTCATGACCCACTTTTGGGCGGGTGAGGACAGCTGGCTAGCACGCAGCAACAACCTCAGCAAGCATTCTGGCAGTCCGGATACCAAGGACCGTAATGGTAGGCCGCGTCGTAACAAAAACAAACGCCGCATTAACGGCGACAACAGCAAAGATACGGCAGTCAACGCCGGATTCAGAGGCTCTAAACCCGGTCAATGGAAAAACCCATTTAAAAGAACTACTCAGGGTTCGTCCAATTTGGACCGAATTCTCGACCGCTTGTGCCAGATACATGGCACCCCTGAAAAGCCAGCTAACCACACCAATAGGGACTGTTGGGTATTCAAGCAGGCAGGCAAGTTAATTGCTGAAAACAGCGACAAGGGGCTGCATAGCGATGACGAGGAAGAGACCCGA
>NW_021180726.1:0-1233 GCF_002162155.2 Triticum dicoccoides | reverse complement strand
CCCCCCCCCCACTCTAGTCTACGTAATGCACTTTCATTAACCCTCTCGCAAGCATCCGCAACTACCAGAAAAGTATTAAGAATAAATTGTAACCATAGCATTAAACTTTGGATCCAATCGGTCCCTTACGGAATAGCGCATAAATTGGGGTTTAAGCTTATGTCACTCTCGCAACCCATCATCTAATACTACTCCACAATGCATTCCCTTAGGCCCAAATATGGTGAAGTGTCATGTAGTCGACGTTCACATGACACCACTAAGGGAATCACAACATACATATCATCAAAATATCAAACACATATCAAGTTCACATGATTACTTGCAACATGATTTCTCCTGTGACCTCAAGAACAAAAGTAACTACTCACAAATGATAATCATGCTCAAGATCAGAGGTGTATTAAATAGCATAATGGATCTGAACATATAATCTTTCACCAAATAAACCATATGGTAATCAACTACAAGATGTAATCAACACTACTAGTCACCCACAAGCACCAATTTGTAGTTCCGGGACAAAGATTGAACACAAGAGATGAACTAGGGTTTGAGAGGAGTTGGTGATGTTGAAGATGTTGATGAAGATAGCCCTCCCCAAGATGGGAGAGTTGTTGGTGATGATGATGACGATAATTTCCCTCTCCAGGAGGGAAGTTTCCCCGGCGGAATCGCTCCACCGGAGGGCAAAAGTGCTCCTGCCCAAGTTCCACCTCGAGACAGCAGCGCTTCGTCCCGAAAGTCCTCCTCCCAATTATTTTAGGTCAAAATGACTTATATACCAGAAGACGGGCACCGAAGGTGGGCCGAGGAGGGCAGCACCCACCAGGGCGCGCCTGGGCCTCCTAGCACGCCCAGGTGGGTTATGCCCACCTGGTGGCCCCCCTCTGGTACTTACTTGCTCCAATATTTATTAAATATTCCATAAAAAATCCTTGTGGAGTTTCAGCTCATTTGGAGTTGTGCAGAATAGGTAGCTCGACGTAGCTTTTTCAGGTCCAGATTTTCAGCTGCCAGAATTCTCCCCCTTTGTGTATAACTTGCATATTATGAGGGAAAAGGCATTAGAATTACTCCAACAAGCATTATTATACAATAAAACAACATAAATAATAGTAGTAAAACATGACGCATAAAGGACGTATCAAGAGGATCGTTGGTCATGACGATGGCTTCGATTTTCCCCTCTCGGAGGGAAGTTTCCCCGGCAGAACAGCTCCGCTGGAGCCC
>NW_021180725.1:0-1125 GCF_002162155.2 Triticum dicoccoides | reverse complement strand
AGTGCCACAAGTATGTGGGACTATCGTTATCAACTTTAAATCTTTTGGCATCTACACTATGAACATGTGTAATATTACGCTCGAGATTCATTAAGAATAAACCATTGACCATCGGAGCATGACCATAAAACATATCTCTCATATAAATCGAACAACCATTATTCTCAGACTTAAATGAGTAGCCATCTCGTATTAAACGAGATCCTGATACAATGTTCATGCTCAAACTTGGCACTAAATAACAATTATTAAGGTTCAAAACTAATCCCGTAGGTAAATGTAGAGGCAGTGTGCCGACGGCGATCACATCGACTCTGGAACCATTCCCGACGCGCATCGTCACCTCGTCCTTTGCCAGTCTCCGTTTATTCCGCAGCTCCTGCTGTGAGTTACAAATATGAGCAACGGCACCGGTATCAAATACCCAGGAGTTACTACGAGTACTGGTAAGGTACACATCAATCACATGTATATCAAATATACCTTTGGTGTTGCCGGCCTTCTTATCCGCTAAGTATTTGGGGCAGTTCCGCTTCCAGTGACCCTTCCCCTTGCAATAAAAGCACCCAGTCTCAGGCTTGGGTCCATTCTTTGACTTCTTCCCGGTAACTGGCTTACCAGGGGGGGGAACATCTTTGCCGTCCTTCTTGAAGTTCTTTTTACCCTTGCCCTTCTTGAACTTAGTGGTCTTATTGACCATCAACACTTGATGTTCTTTCTTGATTTCAGCCTCTGCTGATTTCAGCATCGAGAACACTTCAGGAATGGTCTTTTCCATTCCCTGCATGTTGTAGTTCATCACAAAGCTCTTGTAGCTTGGTGGGAGCGACTGGAGGATTCTGTCAATGACCGCCTCATCTGGGAGGTTAATGTTCAGCTGGGTCATACGGTTGTGCAACCCAGACATCTTCAGGATGTGCTCACTGACAGAACTGTTCTCCTCCATCTTACAACTGTAGAACTTGTCGGAGACATCATATCTCTCGACCCGGGCATGAGCTTGAAAAACTAGTTTCAGCTCTTTGAACATCTCATATGCTCCGTGATGCTCAAAACGCTTTTGGAGCCCCGGTTCTAAGCTGTAAAGCATGCCGCACTGAACGAGGGAGTAATCATCAGCGCGAG
>NW_021180724.1:0-8458 GCF_002162155.2 Triticum dicoccoides | reverse complement strand
TTTTACCCTTGCCTTTCTTGAACTTAGTGGTTTTATTGACCATCAACACTTGATGTTCCTTCCTGACTTCTACCTCTGCTGATTTCAGCATAGCAAATACTTCAGGAATGGTCTTTTCCATCCCCTGCATATTGAAGTTCATCACAAAGCTCTTGTAGCTTGGTGGAAGCGACTGGAGGATTCTGTCAATGACCGCATCATCCGGGAGATTAACTCCCAGCTGAGTCAAGCGGTTATGCAACCCAGACATAGTGAGTATGTGCTCACTGACAGAACTGTTTTCCTCCATCTTACAGCTGAAGAATTTGTCGGAGACTTCATATCTCTCGACCCGGGCATGAGCTTGGAAAACCATTTTCAGCTCTTCGAACATCTCATATGCTCCATGTCTCTCAAAACGCTTTTGGAGCCCCGACTCTAGGCTGTAAAGCATGCCGCACTGAACGAGGGAGTAGTCATCGAAACATGCCTGCCAAGCGTTCATAACATCTTGTTCTGCAGGGAGAACGGGTGCGTCACCAAGCGGTGCTTGTAGGACATAACCTTTCTTGGCAGCTATGTGTTGGGGAACGTAGCAGAAATTCAAAATTTTCCTACGCGTCACCAAGATCTATCTATGGAGAGACCAGCAACGAGTAGAAAGGAGAGTGCATCTACATACCCTTGTAGATCGCTAAGCGGAAGCGTTCAAGTGAACGGGGTTGATGGAGTCGTACTCGTCGTGATTCAGATCACCGATGATCAAGTGCCGAACGCACGGCACCTCCGCGTTCAACACACGTACAGCCCGGTGACGTATCCCACGCCTTGATCCAGCAAGGAGAGAGGGAGAGGTTGAGGAAGACTCCATCCAGCAGCAGCACAACGGCGTGGTGGTGATGGAGGAGCGTGGCAATCCTGCAGGGCTTCGCCAAGCACCTACGGGAGAGGAGGAGGTGTCACGGGAGGGAGGGAGGCGCCAAGGGCTCAGGTATCGATGCCCTCCCTTCCCTCCACTATATATAGGGGCAGGGGAGAGGGGGGAGGCGCAGCCTTGCCCCCTACTCCAAGAAAGGGGTGCGGCCAAGAAGGGGGGAGGAGTCCATCCTCCCCAAGGCACCTCGGAGGTGCCTTCCCCTTCGAGGACTCTTCCCTCTAGGGTTCCCTAGGCGCATGGGCCTCTTGGGGCTGGTGCCCTTGGCCCATGTAGGCCAAGGCGCACCCCCTACAGCCCATGTGGCCCCCCGGGGCAGGTGGCCCCACCCGGTGGACCCCCGGGACCCTTCCGGTGGTCCCGGTACAATACCGATGACCCCGAAACTTGTCCCGATGGCCGAAACAGGACTTCCTATATATAAATCTTTACCTCCGGACCATTCCGGAACTCCTCGTGACGTCCGGGATCTCATCCGGGACTCCGAACAACATTCGGTAACCACATACAAGCTTCCTTTATAACCCTAGCGTCATCGAACCTTAAGTGTGTAGACCCTACGGGTTCGGGAGACATGCAGACATGACCGAGACGTTCTCCGGTCAATAACCAACAGCGGGATCTGGATACCCATGTTGGCTCCCACATGTTCCACGATGATCTCATCGGATGAACCACGATGTCAAGGACTCAATCGATCACGTATACAATTCCCTTTGTCTAGCGGTATTTTACTTGCCCGAGATTTGATCGTCGGTATCCAATACCTTGTTCAATCTCGTTACCGGCAAGTCACTTTACTCGTTCCGTAACACATCATCCCGTGATCAACTCCTTGGTCACATTGCGCATATGATGATGTCCTACCGAGTGGGCCCAGAGATACCTCTCCGTTTACATGGAGTGACAAATCCCAGTCTCGATCCGCATAAAACAATAGATACTTTCGGAGATACCTGTAGTGCACCTTTATAGTCACCCAGTTACGTTGTGACGTTTGATACACCCAAAGCACTCCTACGGTATCCAGGAGTTACACGATCTCATGGTCAAAGGAAGAGATACTTGACATTGGCAAAGCTCTAGCAAATGAACTACACGATCTTTTGTGCTAGTCTTAGGATTGGGTCTTGTCCATCACATCATTCTCCTAATGATGTGATCCCGTTATCAACGACATCCAATGTCCATAGCCAGGAAACCATGACTATCTGTTGATCACAACGAGCTAGTCAACTAGAGGCTCACTAGGGACATATTGTGGTCTATGTATTCACACGTGTATTACGATTTCCGGATAATACAGTTATAGCATGAATAAAAAACAATTATCATGAACAAGGAAATATAATAATAACACTTTTATTATTGCCTCTAGGGCATATTTCCAATAGTCTCCCACTTGCACTAGAGTCAATAATCTAGTTCACATCGCCATGTGATTAACACTCACAGGTCACATCGCCATGTGACTAATACCCAAGAGTTTACTAGAGTCAGTAGTCTAGTTCACATCACTATGTGATTAACACTCAATGAGTTTTATGTTTGATCATGTTGCTTGTGAGAGAGGTTTTAGTCAACGGGTCTGAACCTTTCAGATCCGTGTGTGCTTTACAAATCTCTATGTCATCTCCTAGATGCAGCTACCACGCTCTATTTGGAGCTATTCCAAACAACTGTTCTACTTGGAGCTATTCTAAATTATTGCTCCATTATATGTATCCGGTCTCTCTACTCAGAGCTATCCGGATAGGTGTCAAGCTTGCATCATCGTAACCTTTACGATGAACTCTTTTACCACCTCCATAATCGAGAAAATTTCTTAGTCCACTAGTTACTAAGGATAACTTTGACCGCTGTCCTGTGAGCCATTCTTGGATCACTCTTGTACCCCTTGACTGACTCATGGCAAGGCACACTTCAGGTGCGGTACACAGCATAGCATACTGAAGAGCCTACGTCTTAAGCATAGGGGACGACCTTCGTCCTTTCTCTCTATTCTGCCGTGGTTGAGCTTTAAGTCTTAACTTCGTACCTTACAACTCAGGCAAGAACTTCTTCTTTGACTGATCCATCTTGAACACCTTCAAGATCATGTCAAGGTATGTGCTCATTTGAAAGTATTATTAAGCATTTTGATCTATCCTTATAGATCTTGATGCTCAATGTTCAAGTAGCTTAATCCAGGTTTTCTATTGAAAAACACCTTTCAAATAACCCTATATGCTTTCTAGAAATTCTACATCATCTCTGATCAACAATATGTCTACAACATATACTCATCAGAAATTCTATAGTGCTCCCACTCACTTCTTTGGAAATACAAGTTTCTCATAAACTTTGTACAAACCCAAAATCTTTGATCATCATCAAAGCATACATTCCAACTCCGAGATGCTTACTCCAGTCCTTAGAAGGATCGCTGGAGCTAGCATACCTTTTAGCATCCTCAGGATTGACAAAACTTTTCTGATTGTATTGCATACAACCTTTCCTTACGAAAACTAGTAAGGAAACTTGTCTTGACATCCATCTGCCAGATTTCATAAATGCAGCTAATGCTAACATGATTCCGACGGACTTTAAGCATCGCTACGAGTGAGAAAATCTCATCGTAGTCAACTCCTTGAACTTGTCGGAAAACACTTCGCCACAAGTCGAGCTTCATAGATGGTGACATTACCATCCACGTCCGTCTTCTTCTTAAAAGATCCATTTATCTCAATGGATTGCCGATCATCGGGCAAGTCCATCAAAGTCCATGCTTTGTTCTGATATATGGATACTATCTCGGATTTCATGGCTTCTAACCATTTGTCGGAATTCGGGCCCACCATCGCTTCTCCATAGCTCGTAGGTTCATTGTTGTCTAGCAACATGACCTTCAAGACAGGATCACCTTACCACTCCGAAGTAGTACGTGTCCTTGTCGTCCTACGAGGTTTGGTAGTGACTTGATCCGAAGTTTCATGATCAATATCATAAGCTTCCACTTCAATTGGTGTAGGTGCCACAGGAACAACTCCCTGTGCCCTGTCACACACTAGTTGAAGAGACGGTTCAATAACCTCATCAAGTCTCCACTATCCTCCCACTCAATTCTTTCGAGAGAAACTTTTCCTCGAGAAAGGACCCGATTCAAGAGACAATCCATATTGCTTTCGGATCTGAATTAGGAGGTATACCCAACTGTTTTGGGTTTCCTATGAAGATGCATTTTATCCGCTTTGGGTTCGAGCTTATCAACCTGAAACTTTTTCTCATAAGCGTCGCAGCCCCAAACCTTTAAGAAACGACAACATAGGTTTCTCTAAACCGGTGTCATCTCAAACGGAATTACGTGGTACCCTATTAAAATGAGTGTGGTTGTCTCTAATGCCTAACCCATGAACGATAGTGGTAATTCGATAAGAGACATCATGGTACGCACCATATCCAATAGGGTGCAACTATGATGTTCGGACACACCATCACATTATGGTGTTCCAGGCGGTATTAATTGCGAAACAATTTCCACAATGTCTTAATTGTGTGCCAAAACTCGTAACTCAGATATTCATCTCTATGATCATATCATAGACATTTTATCCTCTTGTCACAATGATCTGCTACTTCACTCTGAAATTACTTGAACCATTCAATAATTCAGACTTGTGTTTCATCAAGTAAATATACTCAACATTTACTCGAATCATCTGTGAAGTAAGAACATAACGATATTCACTGCATGCCTCAGCACTTATTGGACTGCACACATCAAAATGTGTTACTTCCAACAAGTTGCTATCTTGTTCCATCTTATTGAAACCGAGGCTTTTCAGTCATCTTGCCTATGTGGTATGATTTGCATATCTCAAGTGATTCAAAATCAAGTGAGTCCGAACGGTCCATTTGCATGGAGTTTCTTCATGCGTATACACCAATAGACATGGTTCGCATGTCTCAAACTTTTCTAAAACGAGTGAGTCCAAAGATCCATCAACATGGAGCTTCTTCATGCGTTTTATACCATTATGACTTACATGGCAGTGCCACAAGTAAGTGATACTATCATTACTATCTTATATCTTTTGGCATGAACATGTGTATCACTACGATCGAGATTCAATAAACCATTCATTTAGGTGCAAGAGCACTTATTCAGGTTTAACACTAGTCTTGATGGTAGAGGGAGCGTGCGATGTTAGATCACATCAAACTTGGAAACACTTCCAACACATATCGTCAGCTCACCTTTAGCCAGTCTCCGTTTTATTCCGTAGCTTTTATTTCGAGTTACTAACACTTAGCAACCGAACCGGTATCTAATACCCTGGTGCTACTAGGAGTACTAGTAAAGTACACACTAACATAATGTATATCCAATATACTTCTATCGACCTTGCCAGCCTTCTCATCTACCAAGTATCTAGGGTAATCCTGCTCCAGTGTTTGTTCCCCTTATTACAGAAGCACTTAGTCTCGGGTTTGGGTTCAACCTCGGGTTTCTTCATTGGTGCAGCAGCTGATTTGCCGTTTCATGAAGTATCCCTTCTTTCCCTTGCCCTTCTTAAAACTAGTGGTTTCATCAACCATCAACAATTGATGCTCCTTCTTGATTTCTACTTTCGCGGTGTCAAACAACGCGAATATTTCAAGGATCATCATATCTATCCCTGATATGTTATAGTTCATCACGAAGCTCTAGCAGCTTGGTGGTAATGACTTTTGAGAAACTATCACTATTTCATCTGGAAGATCAACTCCCACTCGATTCAAGTGATTGTTGCACTCAGACAATCTGAGCACAAGCTCAACAATTGAGCTTTTCTCCCTTAGTTTGCAGGCTAAGAAAATCGTCGGAGGTCTCATACCTCTTGACGTGGGCACGAGCCTGAAATCCTAATTTCAGCCCTCGAAACATCTCATATGTTCCGCGACGTTTCGAAAACGTCTTTGGTGCCTCTACTTAAACCATTTAACTGAACTATCACGTAGTTATCAAAATGTGTATGTCCGATGTTCGCAACATCTACAAACAACGTTTGGGGTTCAGCACACTAAGCAGTGCATTAAGGACATAAGCGTTCTAGTGTCCGCATAATCGCTACTGTCAACTTTCAACTATATTTTCTCTAGGAACATAACTAAAACAGTAGAACTATAGCGTGAACTACGACATAATTTGCAAAAGGTCTTTTGACTATGTTCAGGATAATTAAGTTCATCTTATGAACTCCCACTCAGATAGACATCCCTCTAGTCATCTAAGTGATTACATGATCCGAGTCAACTAGCCCGTGTCCGATCATCACGTGAGACGGACTAGTTAACGTCGGTGAACATCTTCATGTTGATCGTATCTACTATACGACTCATGCTCGACCTTTCGGTCTCCGTGTTCCGAGGCCATGTCTGCACATGCTAGGCTCGTCAAGTTAACCCTAAGTGTTTTCGCTGTGTAAAACTGTCTTACACCCGTTGTATGTGAACGTAAGAATCCATCACACCCGATCATCACGTGGTGCTTAGAAGCGATGAACTGTAGCAACGGTGCACAGTTAGGGGAGAACACTTCTTGAAATTTGTGTAAGGGATCATCTTATTTACTACCGTCGTCCTAAGTAAACAAGATGCATAAACATGATAAACATCACATGCAATCAAATAGAGTAGTGACATGATATGGCCAATATCATATAGCTCCTTTGATCTTCATCTTCGGGGCTCCATGATCATCTTGTCACCGGCATGACACCATGATCTCCATCATCATGATCTCCATCATCGTGTCTTCATGAAGTTGTCACGCCAACGACTACTTCTACTTCTATGACTAACGTTTAGCAATAAAGTAAAGTAAGTTACATGGCGTTCTTTAATGACACGCAGGTCATACAAAAAATAAAGACAACTCCTATGGCTCCTGCCGGTTGTCATACTCATCGACATGCAAGTTGTGAATCCTATTACAAGAACATGATCAATCTCATACATCACATATATTCATTCATCACATCCTTTGGCCATATCACATCACATAGCATACCCTGCAAAAACAAGTTAGACGTCCTCTAATTGTTGTTGCATGTTTTACGTGGCTGCTATGGGTTTCTAGCAAGAACGTTTCTTACCTACGCAAGACCACAACGTGATATGCCAATTGCTATTTACCCTTCATAAGGACCCTTTTCATCGAATCCGTTCCGACTAAAGTGGGAGAGACTGGCACCCGCTAGCCACCTTATGCACCAAGTGCATGTCAATCGGTGGAACCTGTCTCACGTAAGAGTACGTGTAAGGTCGGTCCGGGCCGCTTCATCCCACAATACCGTCGAAACAAGATTGGACTAGTAACGGTAAGCATATTGAACAACATCAACGCCCACAACTACTTTGTGTTCTACTCGTGCAAAGAATCTACGCAATAGACCTAGCTCATGATGCCACTGTTGGGGAACGTAGCAGAAATTCAAAATTTTCCTACGCGTCACCAAAATCTATCTATGGAGAGACCAGCAACGAGTAGAAAGGAGAGTGCATCTACATACCCTTGTAGATCGCTAAGCGGAAGCGTTCAAGTGAACGGGGTTGATGGAGTCGTACTCGTCGTGATTCAGATCACCGATGATCAAGTGCCGAACGCACGGCACCTCCGCGTTCAACACACGTACAGCCCGGTGACGTCTCCCACGCCTTGATCCAGCAAGGAGAGAGGGAGAGGTTGAGGAAGACTCCATCCAGCAGCAGCACAACGGCGTGGTGGTGATGGAGGAGCGTGGCAATCCTGCAGGGCTTCGCCAAGCACCTACGGGAGAGGAGGAGGTGTCACGGGAGGGAGGGAGGCGCCAAGGGCTCAGGTATCGATGCCCTCCCTTCCCTCCACTATATATAGGGGTAGGGGAGAGGGGGGAGGCGCAGCCTTGCCCCCTACTCCAAGAAAGGGGTGCGGCCAAGAAGGGGGGAGGAGTCCATCCTCCCCAAGGCACCTCGGAGGTGCCTTCCCCTTCGAGGACTCTTCCCTCTAGGGTTCCCTAGGCGCATGGGCCTCTTGGGGCTGGTGCCCTTGGCCCATGTAGGCCAAGGCGCACCCCCTACAGCCCATGTGCCCCCCCGGGGCAGGTGGCCCCACCCGGTGGACCCCCGGGACCCTTCCGGTGGTCCCGGTACAATACCGATGACCCCGAAACTTGTCCCGATGGCCGAAACAGGACTTCCTATATATAAATCTTTACCTCCGGACCATTCCGGAACTCCTCGTGACGTCCGGGATCTCATCCGGGACTCCGAACAACATTCGGTAACCACATACAAGCTTCCTTTATAACCCTAGCGTCATCGAACCTTAAGTGTGTAGACCCTACGGGTTCGGGAGACATGCAGACATGACTGAGACGTTCTCCGGTCAATAACCAACAGCGGGATCTGGATACCCATGTTGGCTCCCACATGTTCCACGATGATCTCATCGGATGAACCACGATGTCAAGGACTCAATCGATCCCGTATACAATTCCCTTTGTCTAGCGGTATTTTACTTGCCCGAGATTCGATCGTCGGTAT
>NW_021180723.1:0-965 GCF_002162155.2 Triticum dicoccoides | reverse complement strand
GAAGCACTTTTGGGCAGAAGCGGTTGAGACAGCTTGTCACGCAACAAATCGCTTATATCTTCACAAGCTACTCGGCAAGACGGCATACGAGCTTCTCACCGGTAACAAACCCCAAGTTGGATACTTTCGAGTATTCGGCTCAAAGTGCTACATTCTTGATAAGCATCGTCGTTCAAAGTTTGCTCCTAAATCTCATGAAGGTTTTCTACTTGGTTATGGCTCAAACTCTCACACTTACCGTGTCTACAACAATTTCACCCGAAAGGTTGAAGAGACGGTAGATGTGAAGTTTGATGAATCTAATGGCTCGCAAGTAGAGCAATTGCCAATTGATGTAGGAGACAAAGACCCTTCAGAAGCAATCCAAGACTTGTCCATTGGCAAAATTCTTCCAACGGAAGTGAAGGAGAGTACTTCATCCGTCCAATTGGAAGCTTCTACTTCACGACAAGGTGAACCAAGAATTGACACGGAAGCATCCACAAGTGGGACACACCAAGATGAAGAAAACGAGGAAATGCATCAAGACGAACATCAACAACCTCCTTCTCCACCACGACAAGAGAACGATGACGTCAACAATGAAGAAGGCCAAGAAGAAGAACAAGATGAAGAAGATGTTCAACGAAGACCCAAGCAAAAGCTCTCACGAGTTCGAGCAAGAATTGCCAAAGATCATCCCGTCGAGCAAATCCTCAATGATATACAAACCGGGAGAATCACTCGCTCAAAAACTCGTTTAGATAACTTTTGTGAAAACTATTCATTCATCTCTAGCATTGAACCTATGAAGGTTGAAGAAGCATTGGAAGATCCGGATTGGATAAACGCTATGCATGAAGAGCTACACAACTTTGAGAGAAACCAAGTTTGGACATTGGTTGAGAAGCCCGACAACAACCACAACATCATTGGTACAAAATGGGTGTTTCGCAACAAGCAAGATGAAGATGGACAAGTGGTTC
>NW_021180722.1:0-966 GCF_002162155.2 Triticum dicoccoides | reverse complement strand
GGATCTGCGACATTCAGATCCGTGTGCACTTTGCAAATCTCTATGTCTCCATCTTGAACATTTTCACGGATGGAGTTGAAACGACGCTTGATGTGCCTGGTCTTCTTGTGAAACCTGGGCTCCTTTGCGAGGGCAATAGCTCCAGTGTTGTCACAGAAGAGTTTGATTGGCCCCGACGCATTGGGTATGACTCCTAGGTCGGTGATGAACTCCTTCACCCAAATCGCTTCATGTGCTGCCTCCGAGGCTGCCATGTACTCCGCTTCACACGTAGATCCCGCCACGACGCTCTGCTTGCAGCTGCACCAGCTTACTGCTCCACCATTCAACATATACACGTATCCGGTTTGTGACTTAGAGTCATCCAGATCTGAGTCGAAGCTAGCGTCGACGTAACCCTTTACGACGAGCTCTTCGTCTCCTCCATAAGCGAGAAACATGTCCTTTGTCCTTTTCAGGTACTTCAGGATATTCTTGACCGCTGTCCAGTGTTCCTTGCCGAGATTACTTTGGTATCTTGCTACCAAACTTACGGCAAGGTTTACATCGGGTCTGGTACACAGCATGGCATACATAATAGATCCTATGGCTGAAGCATAGGGGATGACACTCATCTCTTCTTTATCTTTTGCCGTGGTCGGTGACTGAGCTGAGCTCAGTCTCACACCTTGTAACATAGGCAAGAACCCCTTCTTGGACTGATCCATTCTGAATCTCTTCAAAATCTTATCAAGGTATGTGCTTTGTGAAAGACCTATGAGGCGTCTCGATCTATCTCTATAGATCTTGATGCCTAATATATAAGCAGCTTCTCCAAGGTCCTTCATTGAAAAACACTTATTCAAGTAGGCCTTAATGCTGTCCAGAAATTCTATATCATTTCCCATCAAGAGTATGTCATCTACATATAATATGAGAAATGCTACAGAGCTCCCACTCACTTTCTTGTAAACGCAGGCTTCTCCA
>NW_021180721.1:0-736 GCF_002162155.2 Triticum dicoccoides | reverse complement strand
TCCTCAAGGACTAAGATTTCTTTACCAAGTATCCTTTTATTTTTGTGAAGTTTCTCCATTATTTTCCGTCAATGTTCTTACCCGGTGGTTCTCAAGAAGATGTTCTACTAGTTCGTCATTCCTCATTCCTTTCTCTTCTTCGGTGGATTCAAGTCAAGTTTTGTTGATCATACCTTTTTCCTCATTTCAATGTCTTCTCATACCGGTGCACCTCATTATCATTATACTTCTCGCTATTTGTTATTCCGGAGTGCTCAAGATATCTCGAAGATTCGTGTTTCCACTCTGCATTCGTTCAAGCTCTTTCGAGATTGGTATCTCATTCAAGTCATTTAATTCAACCGATGCAACATCTCTTTTAAATCTTTTCAACGGTGTTCTTTTGAGTGGGCCCTAACCCACAGGTCTTTTCCCAGGATCTTACCTGACTCTTCTATTTTCCCAGAGCTATCCTAAATTCTTCTCCAAGTTTGACGTAAGAATGAGTTATCATTAGTCAAATGCTTTTCTCCAAGATCTTTCAAATTCTTTTCATAGTTGGCTCAACCTCTTCGCTTTTGATTCTTCCGGTGTGCCTCAATAATTCTTGGTGGTGTTTCTCGTTGTCATTCTCATCATTTGAAGACCGAAGAAGAGTTTCTCTTTAATCTTGCTCTATTCTCTTCAAGATTCATGGTGCTAGCTTGTTGCCATCCTCTCATAATTGTTTTCGATTGTGAGAATCTTTTCACCCATC
>NW_021180720.1:0-1619 GCF_002162155.2 Triticum dicoccoides | reverse complement strand
TTTTTGTCAATTCTGACCCGTTTCGGGGGCTATTATCACTGTTTTGGGGTCGCAAAGCGATTTCCATGGTTGTTGAACCCCAAGGTGCTCTTACGTGTCGGTCATCAACAGTCACGGTTTTGGCCGATTATGGCCCGTTTCGTGGACTATTACTCCCTATTTTGGGGTCCCGGAGTGATTTCCACGGTTGACGAACACCGGGGTGCTTCTACGTGTCGGTTATCAACACTCGCAGTTTTGGCCGATTATGGCCGTTTCATGGACTATTACTCACTGATTTCGGGTCCCTCAGCGATTTATTGATTAACAAACCCCGGGGAGCGTTTATGTATCGTTCATCAAAAGTCCTAGGTTTGTCCGTTTCTGGGCTCTTTTATTGACTATTACTCATTGTTTTGGGGTCCCAAAGCGATTTCCATGGTTGTCGAGCCCCAAGGTGTGCTTACGTGTTGGTGGTCAAGACTCGCAAAATAGGCCAATTCTGGCCCGTTTCGTGGACTACTACTCACTGTTTTTTGGTCCCGGAGTGATTTCCACGATTGACGAACTTAACCCCGGGGTGCGTTTATGTGCCAGTCATCAACACTCACAGTTATGGTCGATTCTGCTCCGTTTCATTGACTATTACGCACTGTTTTGAGGTCTCGGAGTGATTTCCACGATTAAGGAACCCCAGGGTGCGTTTAAGTGTCGGTCAACAACACTCGCAGTTTTTGTCGATCCTGACCCGTTTCGTGGTCTATTACTCACTGTTTTGGGGTCCCAAAGCGATTTCGATGGTTGTTGAACCCTAAGGTGCTCTTACATGTCGGTCATCAACATTCACGGTTTTGGCTGATTCTGGCCCGTTTCGTGGACTATTACTCCCTATTTTGTGGTCCCGGAGTGATTTCCACGATTAACGAACTTAACCCCGAGGTGCGTTTATGTGCCGGTCAGCAACACTCACAGTTTTTGTCGATTCTGCCCCGTTTCATGGCCTATTACTCACTGTTTTGAGGTCTCGGAGTGATTTACACGATTAAGGAACCCCAGGGTGCGTTTAAGTGTCGGTCATTAGCACTCACTATTTTTGCCGATTCTGGTCCGTTTCGTGTACTATTACTCACTATTTTGGGGTCCCAGAGCGATTTCCACGATTGACGATCCCCGGGGTGCGTTTACGTGTCCGTCGTCAACACTCAAAGTTTTGGCCAATTCTGACCCGTTTCGTGGACTATTACTCGCCGTTTTCGTGTACCAAAGGGATTTCCATAGTTGTTGAACCCCGAGGTGCGCTTACGTGTCGGTCATCAACACTCGCAGTTTTGGCCAATTCTGGCCTATTTCATGGACTATTACTCACTGTTTTGGGGTCCCAAAGCGATTTCCACGATTGACGAATCCCGGGGTGTTTACGTGTTGGTCATCAATACTCACAGTTCTGACCGAATCTCGCCCGTTTCATGGACTATTACTCACTTTTTTGTGGTCCCGGAGTGATTCCCACGATTAACAAACTTCACCCAGGGTGCATTTACGTGTCAGTCATCAACAATCACAACTTTTGTAGATTCTGCCCGTTTCATGGACTATTACTCACTGTTAGGTCTCGGAGTGATTTCCATGATTAACAAACC
>NW_021180719.1:85512-123012 GCF_002162155.2 Triticum dicoccoides | reverse complement strand
CCGAGAGGTTATTGACCACGCCGGAGCACGATCAACCTGACCACGAAGGTCTATTCCTGCAAGCAATCGAAGAACAAGCAAGAATATGATAAAAGCAATCTGAATATCGCGAATATGTATGAAGTATTGATAATGGTGGGGATCCGAAAAGTGGTCTTGGTCTGGTCGTTGGACACAAACGAAGCACACGAAGTTGCAATGGCTAACTTTTAACTAAACAAATCCCAAGGAAAAGCTACTAGATGGATCTACTTATATAGGAGCAAGGGGTGGCGGCCAAGGAGGTGGGAGGACGTCCCAAGGCAGCCTAAAACTAAATCTAGGTCGTACAAGGCCAATGGGCCCAAGTGGAGGTGATGTAACACCTTTGGACTTGTAGTTTGACTCTGATTCTGCTGTAGCATCAGATTGTTTCGTTCACAACTCAACGCTCCGGACGAATTTGAAGGTGATTCCAATTGGGTTGGAAAGTGCACGAAATCTAGTTTCCAACAAAAAAAGAATCACCCAATTCGGAGTCCGTATGAAAAACTTGTGTGCGTTTTGAGTCAGGTATATCTGTGCAGTCCGAATCTGAATCCAGAACGTGAGAGACTTGGACTCTATCTTCTCTTGGGCCAAAAGTGACGTGAGAGAACTTTTTGGACAGCAAATAAACATCTCTTTCTTCCTTATCTTCATATGTGGATTGTACAAATGTCCCATACACCTGCAATTAGACAAAACACAAAAGTGTGTGAAGTATTTTTGTTCTGGATAACATAAATAGATTATTGAATAGTTTGCACTAGAAATCACCTGACAAATATGCATATATGCAATATTTTTCGTCATATCCAAGGTAGTCATGTCCTCATCATACGTGATGTACCATCCTTTTTCGGCACTAGAATAATAGGAACAGCACAAGGACTAAGGGATTCGCGTATATAACCTTTGTCGAGAAGCTCTTGTACTTGACGCATAATCTCCTTCGTCTCCTCTGGATTGGTACGGTATGGTGCACGGTTTGGCAGTGAAGCACCGGGAGTTAAGTCAATCTGATGCTCAATCCCTCGAATAGGCGGTAATCCCGGTGGCACGTCTTGTGGAAAGACGTCAGCGAACTCCTGCAAAATGTTAGTGACAGTAGGAGGCAAAGAGGAAGGTATATCCTCGAATGAAAATAATGCCTCTTTGCACACAAAAGCATAGCAAACAGATTTGCTGAAATCTAGCTCATCAATATCAGATTTGGTGGCAAATAAACATGCACTTTTCAATTTAATTCCAGAAGCAACACTAGATGGTTTATTATTAGGCTTCATTTGTTGCTCAAATTCTTTTGCCACAATCTGATTTTCACTCTTATTCTTCTCCTGTTTTGCTTTATTAGCTTTATTAATATCATCTTTCAAAATGGAATCAGGAGTCATAGGAAGCAAAGTAATATTTTTATCCTTATGAACAAGAGTATAGTGATTGTTTCTACCATGGTGTACAGAATTTTTATCAAATTGCCATGGTCTACCGAGTAATAAGGAACATGCTTGCATAGGTACCACATCACAATCAACATAATCAGCATATGTAGAGATACTAAAATGCACACGAACAGTACGTGTTACCTTAACCTTGCCGCTGTTGTTGAACCATTGGATGTAGTAAGGATGTGGATGTGGTCTTGTGGTGAGAGAAAGCTTCTCCACCATCTCCATGCTAGCCAAGTTGTTGCAGCTCCCTCCGTCTATTATGACGCGCACAAAATGTTCCTTCACAACTCCCTAGGTATGGAACAAATTGTGCCTCTGATTTTGCTCAGCTTGTGTGACCTGCACACTCAAAACACGTTGAGCAACTAAACATTCATACCTGTCAGCGTCTTCAGGAGCCATGTATTGCGTCTCATAATCAGAATCATCTCCACCATGTTCTTCACTTGTAATAAGAGCCAATGTCTCCTCATCATAGTCACTAGCGGACTCATATCCACCACCCTTGGTAGCAATCATCACACGCTGAGATTTGCATTCTCGCGCATAATGACCTCCTCCCTTACAACGACGACAAATAATATCACTTGTGTGCCCTGTTGATGCCCTGGAAGAAGAAGAACTCTGTGCAAGCCCGGCAGGTGCGCTCTTGGCAGATAATGGTGGTTGTTCCTGTTTTCTTGTATCACGGCTGTAGGAGGCACCTGATTGAGGTGCTGGTGCAATTGAAGTAGAAGATGCATGCGGTGTCCATGATGAAGGTCGGCCTGCAGAAAAGTTAGTTGGCGCCAATGCTTGTCGATCCTGCACTTCACGTTCAGCTTTACAAGCAAGATGGAATAAACGAGTGATATTAGTATACTCCTTATAGTCTAGAATGGTCTGAATCTGATAGAGGCAAAGGTGTCCCGTCTTTCGATCGCTTTGGTGGCAGTCGACTTTGACGATCCGACTACGAACGTGCAAGGACGTCGCGCCTTAGCAATTGCTAAACCAACTCCAAGAGGTTACTGACCACGCCGGAGCTCGATCAACCTGACCACGAGGGTCTGTTTCCTGCGAGCAAACGAAGAACAAGCAAGAAACTGAGATTGCAATGTGGATATTGCGAATATAAGATGAAAGCTTTATTGATCAAGGTGCGGTTCTGTGACGCCTTTGCCTGGTCGTTGAACACAAACGAAGTACGCGAAGTTGCAGCTATGGCGAAATTTTAATCTAAACAAAACCCAAAGTCTAAATGATGCCCTAAGGGCTGTATATATGGAGGAAGAGGGGGGAATTTCGTGGCCCTTGGTGGAGGGGTCCGAAATCAACCCTATCGCTTGTTTCCCCACACATACGGACTCTAAAAATAGCCTATACTTATGTATTTCGAAATTACATGGGCCTGGCCCAATAATAAGGTGACGCCGCACCTAAAATAGCCTCGGGACGAAATTTATGAAGTGGCATTTTGTATATTTCGTCCAAGGCTTCATGCACCCATTATGGTGGCTTCAAAGTCCTGAAATCATCACTTGTAACTCCGTTCTTGTTCCCCTTGCGCATGCCATCATCTCCATGCTTGTTCTTGCTCCAATGTTCATCCTTCTCCAAGCTAGGCCCTTCATTTGTAAGCAAAACAAATGTATCCAATTTAGGCAGCATCATATTCTCATGAACATTAGAATCATTACCAAGAAACGAAAGTACCTGGTAATTTAGTTGGCGTGCACGAGCTCTAGTAATTGGTCCAGTATGTATAGCAGCAGGGGCTGTGGGTGTAACAATTGTATTGATGTCCTCATCATCCTCCCCTTCTTGAAATGAAGTCGTCCTCGACGGAAGTTCATCTTCCTCACCCAAATAAGGCTTCAAATCTGCAATGTTAAAAGTGGGACTAACCCCAAAATCTGCAGGCAGCTCAAGTTTATATGCATTATCATTTATTTTCTCTAACACCTTAAAGGGACCATCAGCACGTGGCATTAACTTTGATTTGCGCAAATCAGGAAAGCTATCCTTACGCAAATGTAACCAAACAAGATCTCCAGGTGCAAACACAACATGTTTTCTACCCTTATCTCCAGCAAGTTTATATTTAGCATTCATACGCTCATTGTTTTCCTTAGTTAACTAATGCATTTTTAAAATCAATTCAACACGTTGTTTAGCATCAAAATTAACCTTCTCCGAAGATGGAAGAGGCAACAAATCAATAGGTGCACGAGGTAGGAAACCATACACAACTTCAAAAGGGCACATCTTAGTAGTAGAATGCAATGAACGATTATAAGCAAATTCAATATGAGGCAAGCATTCCTCCCACATTTTCTTATTATTCTTCAAAACAGCCCTAAGCATAGTAGACAACGTTCTATTGACTACTTCAGTTTGTCCATCAGTTTGGGGGTGACAAGTAGTACTAAAAAGCAGTTTAGTCCCCAACTTAGCCCATAAACATCTCCAAAAGTGGCTAAGAAATTTAGTATCAGGATCTGAAACAATAGTATTTGGCACACCATGCAAGCGAATAATTTCACGAAAGAACAAATCAGCAACATTAACAGCATCATCGCTTTTATGACATGGTATAAAGTGTGCCATTTTCGAGAATCTATCCACGACAACAAATATGCTATTCCTCCCCTTCTTTGTTCGAGGTAAACCTAAAACAAAGTCCATAGATATATCCTCCCAAGGAACACTAGGTACAGGCAAAGGCATATATAAACCATGAGGATTGAGTCGTGACTTAGCTTTTTGACATGTAGTGCACCGAGCAATAAAACACTCAACATCCAGTCTCATCTTTGGCCAAAAGAAATGTGTAGCAAGTACGTCCTCCGTCTTCTTCATGCCAAAGTGTCCCATTAATCCTCCTCCATGCGCCTCCTACAACAACAAAAGACGAACGGAGCTAGCTGGAATGCATAGCTTGTTAGCACGAAACACAAATCCATCGTTAACAACAAACTTGTTCCACATTCTTCCTTCTTTACAATTCTGCATTACATCTTTAAAATCAGCATCATGCTCATATTGATCTTTGATGGTCTCCAAACCAAATATTTTGAAGTCAAGTTGTGAAAGCATAGTATAGCGACGAGACAATGCATCAGCAATAACATTTTCTTTTCCCTTCTTGTGTTTAATGACATAAGGGAAAGTCTCAATGAATTCAACCCATTTAGCATGTCTACGATTCAGTTTAGCTTGACTTTTAATATGTTTCAAAGATTCATGATCAGAATGTATAACAAATTCTTTGGGCCATAAATAATGTTGCCATGTTTCTAAAGTTCGAACAAGAGCATATAATTCTTTATCATAAGTAGAATAATTCAGACTAGGCCCACTCAATTTTTCAGAAAAGTATGCAACAGGTTTGCCATCTTGTAATAACACACCTCCTAATCCAATTCCACTAGCATCACATTCAAGCTCAAAAGCCTTATTAGAATCAGGAAGTTGGAGTAAAGGAGCATGTGTCAACTTATCTTTCAATACCGTGAAGGCTTCTTCCTGTGCGGTACCCCAAAGAAAAGGCACATCTTTCTTTGTAAGCTCATTGAGAGGTGCAGCAATGGTGCTGAAATCTCTCACAAAACGCCTATAGAATCCAGCGAGGCCAAGAAAACTCCTCACTTGTGTGACCGTTTTGGGCTGCGGCCAACTCTCAATAGCTTCAATCTTGGCTTTATCAACTTCAATTCCCTGTGTAGTAACAACATAGCCAAGAAAAGATACTCGGTCAGTGCAAAAGGTGCACTTCCCAAGGTTACCAAACAAACGTGCATCACGTAGAGCAATAAAAACAGCACGTAAATGTTCCAAATGTTCTTCCAAAGATCTGCTATAAATCAATATGTCATCAAAGTAAACTACCACAAATCGTCCAATGAAAGCACGTAAAACTTCGTTCATTAATCTCATGAAAGTACTAGGTGCATTAGTTAACCCAAAATGCATGACTAACCACTCATATAATCCAAACTTAGTTTTAAATGCTGTTTTCCATTCATCTCCCAATTTCATACGAATTTGATGGTAGCCACTACGCAAATCAACTTTGGAGAATATTGCAGAGCCACTCAATTCATCAAGCATATCATCTAGCCTAGGAATAGGATGACGATAACGAATAGTAATATTATTAATGCCTCTACAATCAACACACATACGTGATGTACCATCCTTTTTCGGCACTAGAATAATAGGAACAACACAAGGACTAAGGGATTCGCGTATATAACCTTTGTCGAGAAGCTCTTGTACTTGACGCATAATCTCCTTCGTCTCCTCTGGATTGGTACGGTATGGTGCACGGTTTGGCAGTGAAGCACCGGGAATTAAGTCAATCTGATGCTCAATCCCTCGAATAGGCGGTAATCCCGGTGGCACGTGATAGAGGCGAGGGTGTCCCGATCTTTCGATGAGATGATAACTATCGATTTGGTGGAGACGACTTTGACGATCCGACTACAAACGTGCACGACGTTGCGCCTTAGCAATCGCTAAACCAATCTCCTGAGGTTACTGACGATGCCGGAAGCACGGTCAGCCTGACCACGAAGGTCTATTCCTGCAAGCAATCGAAGAACGAGCAAGAATATGATAAAGCAATCTGAATATTGCAAATATATATGAGGTATTGATAATGGTGGGGATCCGTAAGCGGTCTTGGTCTGGTCGTTGGACACAAACGAAGTACACGAAGTTGCAACGGCTAACTTTTAACTAAACAAATCCCAAGGAAAAGCTACTAGATGAATCTACTTATATAGGAGCAAGGGGTGGCGGCCAAGGAGGTGGGAGGACGTCCCAAGGCAGCCTAAAACTAAATCTAGGTCGTACAAGGCCAATGGGCCCAAGTGGAGGTGATGTAACACCTTTGGACTTGTAGTTTGACTCGGATTCTGCTGCAGCATCAGATTGTTTCGTCCACAACTCAACGCTCCGGACGAATTTGAAGGTGATTCCAATTGGGTTGGAAAGTGCACGAAATCTAGTTTCCAACAAAAAAAGAATCACCCAATTCGGAGTCCGTATGAAAAACTTGTGTCCGTTTTGAGTCAAGTGTGTCTGTGCAGTCCGAATCTGAATCCAGAACGTGAGAGACTTGGACTCTATCTTCTCTTGGGCCAAAAGTGACGTGAGAGAACTTTTTGGACAGCAAATAAACATCTCTTTCTTCCTTATCTTCATATTTGGATTGTACAAATGTCCCATACACCTGCAATTAGACAAAACACAAAAGTGTGTGAAGTATTTTTGTTCTGGATAACATAAATAGATTATTGAATAGTTTGCACTAGAAATCACCTGACAAATATGCATATATGCAATATTTTTGGTCATATCCAAGGTAGTCATGTCCTCATCATCCTCCCCTTCTTGAAAATAAAGCCGTCCTCGGCGTTGCTTAATTTGAAATGTGGCTAACAAAAGAGACAAGGTGTACATGTTGTATATGTATATGTCATCCATTTTTACTTCCCTTGATTTTTGCATATATGACACATGAATAGATGAGTAACTTGCATAGTTCATAAAATCTAAGGCCAAAAAATTAGCACAAGAAGTAGAAGGCATGAAAATATTGCAACTCAGTTTGCACATATAAGTGAAGCTCTTATTCATTTCAAAAGATTGACAATGTTCATCATTAAACCATCCCAACATTGGTGAATAAACCTTACTTGCATCAAATTTACATGCTACAACATGCTTAAATAAGCAAACATGCAATAACTCATTCAACACAGAATCATCACCAAGATTAGAGGTCATATCAAAATGATTAAACATTGGTTCTTTTGCATCAATAGTTAATTCAATGGGTGCACTCAAAATTGTTGGTATTTCAGTTGTTTGATCACATGGCAAAGTCAAATTATCAACGTAGTCCTCTAAAATAGGTGGTGTGATCAAAGTAGTGGGTAGCTCATCAGATGGTGCATTCAAATTGACAAGGCATTCATCATTCTCATGTAGAGATGGAAGATCAGTACCTTTGTCATTACCTCTTATGATCAACTCAGATGATGTAGCCACTCTCGGGGGCGATGTGTCACATGGTGGAGGTGATGTAGTCCTGACAACAACGGATGTGGTTGTCATAGTATGCCTAGTAGTTGAAGGAACAATCATATCAACTCTTGGAATGTGCACAGTGCGCTTGTTCTCCTCGTGGCCAACACGTCGTTTTATTTCCTGTTCAGCTTTGCAAGCAAGATGAAACAAATGGTCCATAGGATAACACTCTTCATGAATTAGTATCTCTTGAATATCACGGTTTAATCCTCCCCAAAATCTATCCATAAAATCATCTTCACTTTCTTCTAAAGAGGAATGCAACAAGGTAGTTTGTAAATCATCATAATATTTTGTTACAGTTTCACTACCTTGTTTTAAGTGTTGCAACTTCTTAATCATGTCACGAGTATAATAAGCAGGGACGAAAGTATGTCGCATGGCAAGTTTCAAATCATCCTAAGTAGTAGGTATATAATCAGGGTGTAACCGACAATATTCACTCCACCAAACCAAAGCATAACCAGTGAAAGAACCAACCGCAACCTTAACCTTTTTATGTTCATCGAAATTATGGGAAGCAAATATATTTTTTATGTCGAACTCCCATTCAATATATAAAGCAGGTTTAAAACGGCCATTAAATGGTGGTATAGATACATTAACCTGATCATGTGCATTTGGATGTTTGTGCACCTCTCGTGACGGTTGTGGTATTTGCAAAGGTGGTGGCACGTCTCCCGCGATCGACAAAGCCCATGAATTGACTCTGGATCCTGTCATGATTAGTAGAACAGGAAACAAAACCCAAAAATAATGTTCCTATAACTACTAGGATGTGGTGGTAAAACGCTCACAGTAAAGCAAATATCAATGTCTTACAAGTTCTTACCATGCAGCAGGCGGTGATCGGCAACCAGCGGTGTCAAGTAACTCCGAATATTGAGTAAAGCGATTGCCAGGGGAGCGTACGTATACACGGTGTAGAAATATGTGGAGCTGGGTTGGCTATATATGGTAGCAAAAGATTAGCAATAATCAATTCAAAGATGCAATGTTGAATAAACGCTCAACGACGGTACTGTGCTGGTCCTAGGCTAGACCGAACTAGAGACGCGAGCCTAGAACACTAATGAGGTCACGTCGTAGCACAACCAGCATCAATGAAGGATACTAAGTAGCTCTGGACAGCAAGATATAAGTGAAGATCACAACGGCAGTAAAGATAATGATGTGAAACAACAGCCAAGCTGTTTTACTGAACAGTGCACAAAACAGATTCCAATCCGAATTCAACTACGAGATTGAGTCTAAAAAGATCCGAATTTTGTTTTTTTTTCTCTTTTTTTTCTCGCACTTTTTTTCTTTCTCTCCTTTTTTTCTCTGACTTTTTTTTCTCTTTTTTTTTCTCTCGTTTTCTTTCTCTCTCTTTTTTTTCTCCCTCTTTCCAAAACAAATTAGATAAGATGCAGATTGGATCAAGTGAAGATGTGAACGATCTCAACTATTATTATGACAATGAATGGTGGGTAGCACGTGGTGGAAATTGATGGATGGGTGGTGGACAGCGGAAGAGATAATGATGCAGCGGTGGCGTGACTAATGTGAACAGAACTCGAAACTCTAAACGAACTAGACACTAAGACCAGCAACTCGACACGACGATGCAACCGATAATTCAACTATGCAAGCAATGAAAAGAAAATTGCAAAGGCTCAGACTGGCTTGGACCAAGGATGAATAGATCTAACTCTTTTTTTGTGGCTTTTTCTTGGACAATAGGTAAGAAAATAAATCTAATCTAGGAAAACTGGAAATTCTCACCGAGCAACCTGAAAACTGATACCACTTGATAGAGGCGAGGGTGTCCCGATCTTTCGATGAGATGATAACTATCGATTTGGTGGAGACGACTTTGACGATCCGACTACAAACGTGCACGACGTTGCGCCTTAGCAATCGCTAAACCAATCTCCTGAGGTTACTGACGATGCCGGAAGCACGGTCAGCCTGACCACGAAGGTCTATTCCTGCAAGCAATCGAAGAACGAGCAAGAATATGATAAAGCAATCTGAATATTGCAAATATATATGAGGTATTGATAATGGTGGGGATCCGTAAGCGGTCTTGGTCTGGTCGTTGGACGCAAACGAAGTACACGAAGTTGCAACGGCTAACTTTTAACTAAACAAATCCCAAGGAAAAGCTACTAGATGAATCTACTTATATAGGAGCAAGGGGTGGCGGCCAAGGAGGTGGGAGGACGTCCCAAGGCAGCCTAAAACTAAATCTAGGTCGTACAAGGCCAATGGGCCCAAGTGGAGGTGATGTAACACCTTTGGACTTGTAGTTTGACTCGGATTCTGCTGCAGCATCAGATTGTTTCGTCCACAACTCAACGCTCCGGACGAATTTGAAGGTGATTCCAATTGGGTTGGAAAGTGCACGAAATCTAGTTTCCAACAAAAAAAGAATCACCCAATTCGGAGTCCGTATGAAAAACTTGTGTCCGTTTTGAGTCAAGTGTGTCTGTGCAGTCCGAATCTGAATCCAGAACGTGAGAGACTTGGACTCTATCTTCTCTTGGGCCAAAAGTGACGTGAGAGAACTTTTTGGACAGCAAATAAACATCTCTTTCTTCCTTATCTTCATATTTGGATTGTACAAATGTCCCATACACCTGCAATTAGACAAAACACAAAAGTGTGTGAAGTATTTTTGTTCTGGATAACATAAATAGATTATTGAATAGTTTGCACTAGAAATCACCTGACAAATATGCATATATGCAATATTTTTGGTCATATCCAAGGTAGTCATGTCCTCATCAGCACGTCTTGTGGAAAAACGTCAGCGAACTCCTGCAAAATGTTAGTGACAGCAGGAGGCAAAGAGGAAGGCACGTCCTCGAATGAAAATAATGCCTCTTTGCACACAAAAGCATAGCAAACAGATTTGCTGAAATCTAGCTCATCAATATCAGATTTGGTGGCAAAAAAACATGCACTTTTCAATTTAATTTCAGAAGCAACACTAGATGGTTTATTATTAGGCTTCATTTGTTGCTCAAATTCTTTTGCCACAATCTGATTTTCACTCTTATTCTTCTCCTGTTTTGCTTTATTAGCTCTATTAATATCATCTTTCAAAATGGAATCAGGAGTCATAGGAAGCAAAGTAATATTTTTATCCTTATGAACAAGAGTATAGTGATTGTTTCTACCATGATGTACAGAATTTTTATCAAATTGCCATGGTCTACCAAGTAATAAGGAACTTGCTTGCATAGGTACCACATCACAATCAACATAATCAGCATATGTAGAGATACTAAAATGCACACGAACAGTACGTGTTACCTTAACCTTGCCGTTGTTGTTGAACCATTGGATGTAGTAAGGATGTGGATGTGGTCTTGTGGTGAGAGAAAGCTTCTCCACCATCTCCATGCTAGCCAAGTTGTTGCAGCTCCCTCCGTCTATTATGACGCGCACAGAACGTTCCTTCACAACTCCCTTGGTATGGAACAAATTGTGCCTCTGATTTTGCTCAGCTTGTGTGACCTGCACACTCAAAACACGTTGAGCAACTAAACATTCATACCTGTCAGCGTCTTCAGGAGCCATGTATTGCGTCTCATGATCAGAATCATCTCCACCATGTTCTCCACGTGTAATAAGAGCCAATGTCTCCTCATCATAGTCACTAGCGGACTCATATCCACCATCCGCGGTAGCAATCATCACACGCGGAGATTTGCATTCTCTCGCATAATGACCTCCTCCCTTACAACGACGACAAATAATATCACTTGTGTGCCCTGTTGATGCCCTGGAAGAAGAAGAACTCTGTGCAGGACCGGCAGGTGCGCTCTTGGCAGATAATGATGGTTGTTCCTGTTTTCTTGTATCACGGCTGTAGGAGGCACCTGATTGAGGTGCTGGTGCAGTTGAAGTAGAAGATGCACGCGGCGTCCATGAGGAAGGTCGGCCTGTAGAAAAGTTAATTCGCACCAATGCTTGTCGATCCTGCACTTCACGTTCAGCTTTACAAGCAAGATGGAATAAACGAGTGATATTAGTATACTCCTTATAGTCTAGAATGGTCTGAATCTCTCTATTTAATCCACCCAGAAAACGTGCAAGCATAGCTTCATTCTCCTCAATAATACCACATCTAATCATGCCAGTTTGTAATTCCTGATAATATTCTTCTACAGAATTTTTTCCTTGTCTTAAGCGCTGTAATTTTTGAAGCAATTCACGTTGATAATAGGGTGGAACCCAACGAGTACGCATAGCAGTTTTCAAAGCAGCCCAAGTAGCGGGAATAGGATATAATCTACAATGTTCAGACCACCATACACATGCAAAACTAGTGAAAGCACAAACAGCAGCAGCAACCCGTCTCTCCTCGGGATATTGTAAACATGTAAAACGTTGTTTAGTTTCTAACTCCCAAGTAAGATATATATCAGGAACATATCTACCCTCAAATGGTGGAATATTCAATTTCAGTTTAGGAATATGGACATCATCTCGTACCTGAGGTGGTGGTGCAGGCCTACCATTACGAATATATACCTGAGGTCGACCTAGTGGTGGTGGTGCTGGTGGCTGCACGTAGTTCGGATTTTGATCAACCTCATCCTCATAATCTCCCACATAATCATCATCCTCCTGGGTACCGGCAGCAGCAGTAGCAGGAGCCAAAGAAGCACCAACAGCAGTAGCAGCGGCACCAGAATTTTATCCTGGCTCAATAGGAACCCGTTGTGCTCGTCCATACTGATTCGGAAGGGGGCGTAGTTGTTGTTGTTGCAGAGGTGCGACAGGTGCAGCCGGTGGTGGAAGACGCGGAAGCAGTTCATTAAATCTATTATCGAGCTTTGTTTCGAACGTCTTCTTAAGGCTAGTAATCTTCTCCATGGCCTCTTCAAAATTGTTCAGCACATCTTGCACCTGTTCAGTCATCATTTGCTGAAACTTATCATGAAGCTCCTTGTTCGATAAGTTCTCCCAGTCAATCTCGTCGGCTTGTGATCCTGGCATGGTTAGCAGCAATAGAAACACACAAGAATATGATCCTACAGACTACTAAGAAGTTGTGGTGGTGTATCACAAACCCGTCAAGCAAACCTCAAATTCTTACCAGTTCTTACCCAGCAGCAGGTGGTGATCGGCAACCGTTGTAGTCAAAACTTCTCAAAGCTTGGATAGAGCGATTACGAGGGAAAGTCAAACGCATGACGTAGATGTATGTGGAGCTGGGAAGGCTTATAATATGGTAGCAAAAAGGGTCAGCAATAATCAATTGAGAGATGCAAAGTTGAATAAGCGCTCAACGACGGTACTGTGCTGGTCCTAGGCTAGACCGTGCTAGAGACGCGAGCCTAGAACACTAACAAAATCACGGCGCTGCACGTAAACAAGGGAAAAGCACACTCTCTAAATTTTTTTCGCTCTTTTTTTTTCTTTTTTTTTGCGCTGCTTTTTTTTTGCGCTGCTCTTTTTTTTTGCGAAAAATCACTATAATGGCGAGTGTCTCAAAACTCTTCCCAGGTCAAATTGACAGGATGGGCACGAAATTTTTGTGACCAAAAAAAAAAATTTTGACTGCCCGGACCCAAAAACTGGAAACGGGTCAAAAAAAACTTTCTATAACGGCGACTGTCTCAATACGCTTAGAAACACCTAAAAATAGGATAGCCAGAAATTTTTTTGTCAAGTGCATTTTCTGAAAATTTTGGGCCTAAACGGAGGGTGGTTTCCGGACTCTTTTTTTTTGGAAACCAACCTCTTCTACGGACGGCAAAAGATTGCTGGAATCCGAAACCTACTCAGACAAGGAAACACGAATCGGAAATTAGATGGATCCCGAAAACAAACCTAATATGCAACTGGTGGTGGTGGATATATGGTAGTGGATATATGGTGGTGGTATATGGCAGCGGTGGTGGTAGCGGTGGTAGTATATGGATATGGATCGGTGGTGGTATATGGACACGGATTGGTGGTGGTATATGGATACGGATTCGGAGCGGTGGCGGATAAGCGGTGGTGGTAGATGGCAGGGGCGATGATGATGGTGCGGCAGCGGCGTGACAACTTATGACTAGAACTCGAAACTCTAAAAGACTAGACTCTAAGACCAGCAACTAGACACGACGATGCAACCACAAATTCAACAAAGCAAAACCCTAAAAAGATTATGCAAAGGCTCAGATTGGTTCGGATATGATGAACTAACCCTAATTTTTTTGTGGCTTTTTCGTGGACTGTAGGTATGAAGAACAGACTCGATCTAAACTACGAAAAACTGTAAAATCTCACCGAGCAACCTGGAAATCTGATACCACTTGATAGAGGCAAAGGTGTCCCGTCTTTCGATGAGATGATGGATATCGCTTTGGTGGCAGTCGACTTTGACGATCCGACTACGAACGTGCGAGGACGTCGCGCCTTAGCAATCGCTAAACCAACTCCAAGAGGTATAGACCACGCCGGAGCACGATCAACCTGACCATGAGGGTCTGTTTCCTGCGAGCAAACGAAGAACAAGCAAGAAACTGAGATTGCAATCAGGATATTGCGAATATAAGATGAAAGCTTTATTGATCAAGGTGTGATAGAGGCGAGGGGTCCCGATCTTTCGATGAGATGATAACTCTCGATTTGGTGGAGACGACTTTGACGATCCGACTACAAACGTGCACGACGTTGCGCCTTAGCAATCGCTAAACCAACTCCGAGAGGTTATTGACCACGCCGGAGTACAATCAACCTGACCACGAAGGTCTATTCCTGCAAGCAACCGAAGAACAAGCAAGAATATGATAAAAGCAATCTGAATATTGCGAGTATATATGAAGTATTGATAAAGGTGGGGATCCGTAAGCGGTCTTGGTCTAGTCGTTGGACACAAACGAAGTACACGAAGTTGCAATGGCTAACTTTTAACTAAACAAATCCCAAGGAAAAGCTACTAGATGGATCTACTTATATAGGAGCTAGGGGTGGAGGCCAAGGAGGTGGGAGGACGTCCCAAGGCAGCCTAAAACTAAATCTAGGTCGTACAAGGCCAATGAGCCCAAGTGAAGGTGATGTAACACCTTTGGACTTGTAGTTTGACTCGGATTCTGCTGCAGCATCAGATTGTTTCGTCCACAACTCAATGCTCCGGACGAATTTGAAGGTGATTCCAATTGGGTTGGAAAGTGCACGAAATCTAGTTTCCAACAAAAAAGAATCACCCAATTTGGTGATAGAGGCAAAGGTGTCCCGTCTTTCGATGAGATGGTGGATTTCGCTTTGTTGGAAGTCGACTTTGACGATCCGACTACGAACGTGCGAGGACGTCGCGCCTTAGCAATCGTTAAACCAACTCCGAGAGGTTATTGACCACGCCGGAGCACGTTCAACCTAACCACGAGGGTCTGTTTCCTGCGAGCAAATGAAGAACAAGCAAGAAACTAAGATTGCAATCTGGATATTGCGAATATAAGATGAAAGCTTTATTGATCAAGGTGGGGTTCTGTGACGCCTTTGTCTGGTCGTTGAACACAAACGAAGTACGCGAAGTTGCAGCTATGGCGAACTTTTAATCTAAACAAAACCCAAAGTCTAAACGATGCCCTAAGGGCTGTATATATGGAGGAAGAGGGGGGAATTTCGTGGCCCTTGGTGGAGGGGTCCGAAATCAACCCTATCTCTTGTTTCCCCACACATACGGACTCTAAAAATAGCCTATACTTATGTATTTCGAAATTACATGGGCCTGGCCCAATAATAAGGTGGCGCATCACCTAAAATAGCCTCGGGACGAAATTTATGAAGTGGCATCTTGTATATTTCGTCCAAGGCTTCATGCACCCATTATGGTGGCTTCAAAGTCCTGAAATCATCACTTGTAACTCCGTTCTTGTTCCCCTTGCGCATGCCATCATCTCCATGCTTGTTCTTGCTCCAATGTTCATCCTTCTCCAAGCTAGGCCCTTCATTTGTAAGCAAAACAAATGTATCCAATTTAGGCAGCATCATATTCTCATGAACATTAGAATCATTACCAAGAAACGAAAGTACCTGGTAATTTAGTTGGCGTGCACGAGCTCTAGTAATTGGTCCAGTATGTATAGCAGCAGGGGCTGTGGGTGTAACAATTGTATTGATGTCCTCATCATCCTCCCCTTCTTGAAATGAAGTCGTCCTCGACGGAAGTTCATCTTCCTCACCCAAATAAGGCCTCAAATCTGCAATGTTAAAAGTGGGACTAACACCAAAATCTGCAGGCAGCTCAAGTTTATATGCATTATCATTTATTTTCTCTAACACCTTAAAGGGACCATCAGCACGTGGCATTAACTTTGATTTGCGCAAATCAGGAAATCTATCCTTACGCAAATGTAACCAAACAAGATCTCCAGGTGCAAACACAACATGTTTTCTACCCTTATCTCCAGCAAGTTTATATTTAGCATTCATGCGCTCAATGTTTTCCTTAGTTAACTCATGCATTTTTAAAATCAATTCAGCACGTTGTTTAGCATCAAAATTAACCTTCTCCGAAGATGGAAGAGGCAACAAATCAATAGGTGCACGAGGTAGGAAACCATACACAACTTCAAAAGGGCACATCTTAGTAGTAGAATGCAATGAACGATTATAAGCAAATTCAATATGATGAGGACATCAATACAATTGTTACACCCACAACCCCTGCTGCTATACATACTGGACCAATTACTAGAGCTCGTGCACGCCAACTAAATTACCAGGTACTTTCGTTTCTTGGTAATGATTCTAATGTTCATGAGAATATGATGCTGCCTAAATTGGATACATTTGTTTTGCTTACAAATGAAGGGCCTAGCTTGGAGAAGGATGAACATTGGAGCAAGAACAAGCATGGAGATGATGGCATGCGCAAGGGAAACAAGAACGGAGTTACAAGTGATGATTTCAGGACTTTGAAGCCACCATAATGGGTGCATCAAGCCTTGGACGAAATATACAAGACGCCACTTCATAAATTTCGTCCCGAGGCTATTTTAGGTGCTGCGTCACCTTATTATTGGGCCAGGCCCATGTAATTTCGAAATACATAAGTATAGGCTATTTTTAGAGTCCGTATGTGTGGGGAAACAAGAGATAGGGTTGATTTCGGACCCCTCCACCAAGGGCCACGAAATTCCCCCCCTCTTCCTCCATATATACAGCCCTTAGGGCATCGTTTAGACTTTGGGTTTTGTTTAGATTAAAAGTTCGCCATAGCTGCAACTTCGCGTACTTCGTTTGTGTTCAACGACCAGACAAAGGCGTCACAGAACCCCACCTTGATCAATAAAGCTTTCATCTTATATTCGCAATATCCAGATTGCAATCTCAGTTTCTTGCTTCTTCTTCGTTTGCTCGCAGGAAACAGACCCTCGTGGTCAGGTTAATCGTGCTCCGGCGTGGTCAATAACCTCTCGGAGTTGGTTTAGCGATTGCTAAGGCGCGACGTCCTCGCACGTTCGTAGTCGGATCGTCAAAGTCGACTTCCACCAAAGCGATATCCATCATCTCATCGAAAGACGGGACACCTTTGCCTCTATCAGAGGGATAGCATATTTGTTGTCGTGGATAGATTCTCGAAAATGGCACACTTTATACCATGTCATAAAAGCGATGATGCTGTTAATGTTGCTGATTTGTTCTTTCGTGAAATTATTCGCTTGCATGGTGTGCCAAATACTATTGTTTCAGATCGTGATACTAAATTTCTTAGCCACTTTTGGAGATGTTTATGGGCTAAGTTGGGGACTAAACTGCTTTTTAGTACTACTTGTCACCCCCAAACTGATGGACAAACTGAAGTAGTCAATAGAACGTTGTCTACTATGCTTAGGGCTGTTTTGAAGAATTATAAGAAAATGTGGGAGGAATGCTTGCCTCATATTGAATTTGCTTATAATCATTCATTGCATTCTACTACTAAGATGTGCCCTTTTGAAGTTGTGTATGGTTTCCTACCTCGTGCACCTATTGATTTGTTGCCTCTTCCATCTTCGGAGAAGGTTAATTTTGATGCTAAACAACGTGCTGAATTGATTTTAAAAATGCATGAGTTAACTAAGGAAAACATTGAGCGCATGAATGCTAAATATAAACTTGCTGGAGATAAGGGTAGAAAACATGTTGTGTTTGCACCTGGAGATCTTGTTTGGTTACATTTGCGTAAGGATAGATTTCCTGATTTGCGCAAATCAAAGTTAATGCCACGTGCTGATGGTCCCTTTAAGGTGTTAGAGAAAATAAATGATAATGCATATAAACTTGAGCTGCCTGCAGATTTTGGTGTTAGTCCCACTTTTAACATTGCAGATTTGAGGCCTTATTTGGGTGAGGAAGATGAACTTCCGTCGAGGACGACTTCATTTCAAGAAGGGGAGGATGATGAGGACATCAATACAATTGTTACACCCACAGCCCCTGCTGCTATACATACTGGACCAATTACTAGAGCTCGTGCACGCCAACTAAATTACCAGGTACTTTCGTTTCTTGGTAATGATTCTAATGTTCATGAGAATATGATGCTGCCTAAATTGGATACATTTGTTTTGCTTACAAATGAAGGGCCTAGCTTGGAGAAGGATGAACATTGGAGCAAGAACAAGCATGGAGATGATGGCATGCGCAAGGGGAACAAGAACGGAGTTACAAGTGATGATTTCAGGACTTTGAAGCCACCATAATGGGTGCATGAAGCCTTGGACGAAATATACAAGATGCCACTTCATAAATTTCGTCCTGAGGCTATTTTAGGTGCTACGTCACCTTATTATTGGGCCAGGCCCATGTAATTTCGAAATACATAAGTATAGGCTATTTTTAGAGTCCGTATGTGTGGGGAAACAAGAGATAGGGTTGATTTCGGACCCCTCCACCAAGGCCACGAAATTCCCCCCTCTTCCTCCATATATACAGCCCTTAGGGCATCGTTTAGACTTTGGGTTTTGTTTAGATTAAAAGTTCGCCATAGCTGCAACTTCGCGTACTTCGTTTGTGTTCAACGACCAGACAAAGGCGTCACAGAACCCCACCTTGATCAATAAAGCTTTCATCTTATATTCGCAATATCCAGATTGCAATCTTAGTTTCTTGCTTGTTCTTCGTTTGCTCGCAGGAAACAGACCCTCGTGGTCAGGTTGATCGTGCTCCGGCGTGGTCAATAACCTCTCGGAGTTGGTTTAGCGATTGCTAAGGCGCGACGTCCTCGCACGTTCGTAGTCGGATCGTCAAAGTCGACTTCCACCAAAGCGAAATCCACCATCTCATCGAAAGACGGGACACCTTTGCCTCTATCACATGCGCTCAATGTTTTCCTTAGTTAACTCATGCATTTTTAAAATCAATTCAGCACGTTGTTTAGCGTCAAAATTAACCTTCTCCGAAGATGGAAGAGGCAACAAATCAATAGGTGCACGAGGTAGGAAACCATACACAACTTCAAAAGGGCACATCTTAGTAGTAGAATGCAATGAACGATTATAAGCAAATTCAATATGAGGCAAGCATTCCTCCCACATTTTCTTATTATTCTTCAAAACAGCCCTAAGCATAGTAGACAACGTTCTATTGACTACTTCAGTTTGTCCATCAGTTTGGGGGTGACAAGTAGTACTAAAAAGCAGTTTAGTCCCCAACTTAGCCCATAAACATCTCCAAAAGTGGCTAAGAAATTTAGTATCACGATCTGAAACAATAGTATTTGGCACACCATGCAAGCGAATAATTTCACGAAAGAACAAATCAGCAACATTAACAGCATCATCGCTTTTATGACATGGTATAAAGTGTGCCATTTTCGAGAATCTATCCACGACAACAAATATGCTATCCCTCCCCTTCTTTGTTCGAGGTAAACCTAAAACAGAGTCCATAGATATATCCTCCCAAGGAACACTAGGTACAGGCAAAGGCATATATAAACCATGAGGATTGAGTCGTGACTTAGCTTTTTGACATGTAGTGCATCGAGCAATAAAACGCTCAACATCCCGTCTCATCTTTGGCCAAAAGAAATGTGTAGCAAGTACGTCCTCCGTCTTCTTCACGCCAAAATGTCCCATTAATCCTCCTCCATGCGCTTCCTGCAACAACAAAAGACGAATGGAGCTAGCTGGAGTGCATAGCTTGTTAGCACGAAACACAAATCCATCGTTAACGACAAACTTGTTCCACATTCTTCCTTCTTTACAATTCTGCATTACATCTTTAAAATCAGCATCATGCACATATTGATCTTTGATGGTCTCCAAACCAAATATTTTGAAGTCAAGTTGTGAAAGCATAGTATAGCGACGAGACAATGCATCAGCAATAACATTTTCTTTTCCCTTCTTGTGTTTAATGACATAAGGGAAAGTCTCAATGAATTCAACCCATTTAGCATGTCTACGATTCAGTTTAGCTTGACTTTTAATATGTTTCAAAGATTCATGATCAGAATGTATAACAAATTCTTTGGGCCATAAATAATGTTGCCATGTTTCTAAAGTCCGAACAAGAGCATATAATTCTTTATCATAAGTAGAATAATTCAGACTAGGCCCACTCAATTTTTCAGAAAAGTATGCAACAGGTTTGCCATCTTGTAATAACACACCTCCTAATCCAATTCCACTAGCATCACATTCAAGCTCAAAAGTCTTATTAAAATCAGGAAGTTGGAGTAAAGGAGCATGTGTCAACTTATCTTTCAATACGGAGAAGGCTTCTTCCTGTGCGGTACCCCAAACAAAAGGCACATCCTTCTTTGTAAGCTCGTTGAGAGGTGCAGCAATGGTGCTGAAATCTCTCACAAAACGCCTATAGAATCCAGCGAGGCCAAGAAAACTCCTCACTTGTGTGACCGTTTTGGGTTGCGGCCAACTCTCAATAGCTTCAATCTTGGCTTTATCAACTTCAATTCCCTGTGGAGTAACAACATAGCCAAGAAAAGATACTCGGTCGGTGCAAAAGGTGCACTTCCCAAGGTTACCAAACAAACGTGCATCACGTAGAGCAATAAAAACAACACGTAAATGTTCCAAATGTTCTTCCAAAGATCTGCTATAAATCAATATGTCATCAAAGTAAACTACCACAAATCGTCCAATGAAAGCACGTAAAACTTCGTTCATTAACCTCATGAAAGTACTAGGTGCATTAGTTAACCCAAAAGGCATGACTAACCACTCATATAATCCAAACTTAGTTTTGAATGCTGTTTTCCATTCATCTCCCAATTTCATACGAATTTGATGGTATCCACTACGTAAATCAACTTTGGAGAATATTGTAGAGCCACTCAATTCATCAAGCATATCATCTAGCCTAGGAATAGGATGACGATAACGAATAGTAATATTATTAATGCCTCTACAATCAACACACATACGTGATGTACCATCCTTTTTCGGCACTAGAATAATAGGAACAGCACAAGGACTAAGGGATTCGCGTATATAACCTTTGTCGAGAAGCTCTTGTACTTGACGCATAATCTCCTTCGTCTCCTCTGGATTGGTACGGTATGGTGCACGGTTGGGTAGCGAAGCACCGGGAATTAAGTCAATTTGATGCTCAATCCCTCGAATAGGTGGTAATCCCGGTGGCACGTCTTGTGGAAATACGTCAGCGAACTCCTGCAAAATGTTAGTGACAGCAGGGGGCAAAGAGGGAGGCACGTCCTCGAATGAAAATAATGCCTCTTTGCACACAAAAGCATAGCAAACAGATTTGCTGAAATCTAGCTCATCTATATCAGATTTGGTGGCAAGTAAACATGCACTTTTCAATTTAATTTCAGAAACAACAGTAGATGGTTTATTATTAGACTTCATTTTGTGCTCAAATTCTTTTGCCACAATCTGATTTTCACTCTAATTTGTCTCCTATTTTGCTTTATTAGCTCTATTAATATCATCTTTCAAAATGGAATCAGGAGTCATAGGAAGCAAAATAATATTTTTATCCTTATGAACAAGAGTATAGTGATTGTTTCTACCATGGTGTACAGAATTTTTATCAAATTGCCATGGTCTACCAAGTAATAAGGAACATGCTTGCATAGGTACCACATCACAATCAACATAATCAGCATATGTAGATATACTAAAATGCACACGAACAGTACGTGTTACCTTAACCTTGCCGCTGTTGTTGAACCATTGGATGTAGTAAGGATGTGGATGTGGTCTTGTGGTGAGAGAAAGCTTCTCCACCATCTCCATGCTAGCCAAGTTGTTGCAGCTCCCTCCGTCTATTATGACGCGCACAGAACGTTCCTTCACAACTCCCTTGGTATGGAACAAATTGTGCCTCTGATTTTGCTCAGCTTGTGTGACCTGCACACTCAAAACACGTTGAGCAACTAAACATTCATACCTGTCAGCGTCTTCAGGAGCCATGTATTGCGTCTCATGATCAGAATCATCTCCACCATGTTCTTCACGTGTAATAAGAGCCAAAGTCTCCTCATCATAGTCACTAGCGGACTCATATCCACCATCCGCAGTAGCAATCATCACACGCGGAGATTTGCATTCCCTCGCATAATGACCTCCTCCCTTACGACGACGACAAATAATATCACTTGTGTGCCCTGTTGATGCCATGGAAGAAGAAGAACGCTGTGCAGGACCCGCAGGTGCGCTCTTGGAAGATAATGGTGGTTGTGCCTGTTTTCTTGTATCACGGCTGGAGGTGGCACCGGATGGAGGTGCTGGTGCAGTTGAAGTAGAAGATGCACGTGGTGTCCATGATGAAGGTCGGCCTGCAGAAAAGTTAGTTCGCCCCAATGTTTGTCGATCCTGCACTTCACGTTCAGCTTTACAAGCAAGATGGAATAAACGAGTGATATTAGTATACTCCTTATAGTCTAGAATGGTCTGAATCTCTCTATTTAATCCACCCAGAAAACGTGCAAGCATAGCTTCATTCTCCTCAACAATACCACATCTAATCATGCCAGTTTGTAATTCCTGATAATATTCTTCTACAGAATTTTTCCCTTGTCTTAAACGCTGCAATTTTTGAAGCAATTCACGTTGATAATATGGTGGAACCCAACGCGTACGCATAGCAGTTTTCAAACCAGCCCAAGTAGTTGGAATAGGATATAATCTACAATGTTCAGACCACCATACACATGCAAAACTAGTGAAAGCACAAACAGCAGCAGCAACTCGTCTCTCCTCAGGATATTGTAAACATGTAAATCGTTGTTCAGTTTCTAACTCCCAAGTAAGATATATATAAGGAACATATCTACCCTCAAATGGTGGAATATTCAATTTCAGTTTAGGAATATGGACATCATCGCGTACCTGAGGTGGTGGTGCAGGCCTACCATTACGAATATATACCTGAGGTCGACCTGCTGGTGGTGGTACAGGTGGTTGCACGTAGTGTTGATTTTGATCAACCTCATCCTCATAATCTCCCACATAATCATCCTCCTCCGCATCAGCAGCAGGAGCCACAGAAGTATCAATAGCAGCACCAACAGTTTGGCCAAACGCAAGAGGAACACGGCTTGCTCGGCGGAGGTCTGCTTCGCGACGTGGAGGTAGTCGTTGTTGTTGTTGTTGTTGGAGAGGTGCGTTAGGTGCAGCGGGTGGTGGTGGTGGAAGACGCGCGAGCAATTCATTAAACTTGTTATCGAGCTTTGTTTCGAACGTCTTCTCAAGGCCAGTGATCTTCTCCATGGCCTCTTCAAAATTGTTCAGCACATCTTGCACCTGTTCAGTCATCATTTGCTGAAACTTATCATGAAGCTCCTTGTTCGATAAATTCTCCCAGTCAATCTCGTCGGCTTGTGATCCTGGCATGGTTAGCAGCAATAGAAACACACAAGAATATGATCCTACAGACTACGAACAAGTGGTGGTGGTGGGTGTCACAAATCCGTCAAGCAAATCTCAAATTCTTACCAGTTCTTATCCAGCAGCAGGCGGTGATCAGCAACCGTTGTAGTCAAAAACTCTCAAAGCTTGGATAGAGCGATTACCAGGGAGAGTCAAACGCACGACGTAGATGTATGTGGAGCTGGGAAGGCTTATAATATGGAAGCAAAAAGGGTCAGCAATAATCAATTCAGAGATGCAAAGTTGAATAAACGCTCAACGACGGTACTGTGCTGGTCCTAGGCTAGACTGTGCTAGAGACGCGAGCCTAGAACACCAACAAAATCACGGCGCGGCACGTAAACAAGGGAAAAGCACACTCTGAAAAAAAATTTGCGCTCTTTTTTTTTGCGCTCTTTTTTTTTCTTTGCGCTGCTTTTTTTTTTGTGCGAAAAATCACTATAATGGCGAGTGTCTCAAAACTCTTCCTAGGTCAAACTGACAGGATGGGCACGAAATTTTTTTTCCGACCAATTTTGTTTTTTTCGACTGCCCGGACCCAAAAACTGGAAACGGGTCAAAAAAAACTTCCTATAATGGCACCTGTCTCAAAACACTCAGAAACACCTAAAAATAGGATAGCCAGAAATTTTTTCGAAAAATGCGTTTTCGAAAAATTTTGGGCCTAAACGGAGCGTGGCTACCCGACTCTTTTTTTTTTCCGAAACCTACTCCGGCAAGGAAACACGAATCGGAATCTAGATGGATCCCGAAAAGAAACCTAATAAGCAAAGAACTCGGATTGGTGGTGGATATATGGTGGTGGTATATGGCAGCGGTGGTGGTAGCGGTGGTAGTATATGGATATGGATCGGTGGTGGTATATGGACACGGATTGGTGGTGGTATATGGATACGGATTCGGTGCGGTGGTGGTAGATGGCAGGGGCGATGATGATGGTGCGGCGGCGGCGTGACAACTTATGACCAGAACTCGAAACTCTAAAAGACTAGACTCTAAGACCAGCAACTAGACACGACAATGCAACCGCAAATTCAACAAAGCAAAACCCGAAAAAGATTATGCAAAGGCTCAGATTGGTTCGGATATGATGAACTAACCCTAATTTTTTTGGCTTTTTCATGGACTGTAGGTATGAAGAACAGACTCGATCTAAACTACGAAAAACTATAAAATCTCACCGAGCAACCTGGAAATCTGATACCACTTGATAGAGGCAAAGGTGTCCCGTCTTTCGATGAGATGGTGGATTTCGCTTTGGTGGAAGTCGACTTTGACGATCCGACTACGAACGTGCGAGGACGTCGCGCCTTAGCAATCGCTAAACCAACTCCGAGAGGTTATTGACCACGCCGGAGCACAATCAACCTGACCACGAGGGTCTGTTTCCTGCGAGCAAACGAAGAACAAGCAAGAAACTAAGATTGCAATCTGGATATTGCGAATATAAGATGAAAGCTTTATTGATCAAGGTGGGGTTCTGTGACGCCTTTGTCTGGTCGTTGAACACAAACGAAGTACGCGAAGTTGCAGCTATGGCGAACTTTTAATCTAAACAAAACCCAAAGTCTAAACGATGCCCTAAGGGCTTTATATATGGAGGAAGAGGGGGGAATTTCGTGGCCCTTGGTGGAGGGGTCCGAAATCAACCCTATCTCTTGTTTCCCCACACATACGGACTCTAAAAATAGCCTATACTTATGTATTTCGAAATTACATGGGCCTGGCCCAATAATAAGGTGACGCAGCACCTAAAATAGCCTCGGGACGAAATTTATGAAGTGGCATCTTGTATATTTCGTCCAAGGCTTCATGCACCATTATGGTGGCTTCAAAGTCCTGAAATCATCACTTGTAACTCCGTTCTTGTTCCCCTTGCGCATGCCATCATCTCCATGCTTGTTCTTGCTCCAATGTTCATCCTTCTCCAAGCTAGGCCCTTCATTTGTAAGCAAAACAAATGTATCCAATTTAGGCAGCATCATATTCTCATGAACATTAGAATCATTACCAAGAAACGAAAGTACCTGGTAATTTAGTTGGCGTGCACGAGCTCTAGTAATTGGTCCAGTATGTATAGCAGCAGGGGCTGTGGGTGTAACAATTGTATTGATGTCCTCATCACCAACTTCCTGAGTTTAATAAGACTTTTGAGCTTGAATGTGATGCTAGTGGAATTGGATTAGGAGGTGTGTTATTACAAGATGGCAAACCTGTTGCATACTTTTCTGAAAAATTGAGTGGGCCTAGTCTGAATTATTCTACTTATGATAAAGAATTATATGCTCTTGTTCGGACTTTAGAAACATGGCAACATTATTTATGGCCCAAAGAATTTGTTATACATTCTGATCATGAATCTTTGAAACATATTAAAAGTCAAGCTAAACTGAATCGTAGACATGCTAAATGGGTTGAATTCATTGAGACTTTCCCTTATGTCATTAAACACAAGAAGGGAAAAGAAAATGTTATTGCTGATGCATTGTCTCGTCGCTATACTATGCTTTCACAACTTGACTTCAAAATATTTGGTTTGGAGACCATCAAAGATCAATATGTGCATGATGCTGATTTTAAAGATGTAATGCAGAATTGTAAAGAAGGAAGAATGTGGAACAAGTTTGTCGTTAACGATGGATTTGTGTTTCGTGCTAACAAGCTATGCACTCCAGCTAGCTCCATTCGTCTTTTGTTGTTGCAGGAAGCGCATGGAGGAGGATTAATGGGACATTTTGGCGTGAAGAAGACGGAGGACGTACTTGCTACACATTTCTTTTGGCCAAAGATGAGACGGGATGTTGAGCGTTTTATTGCTCGATGCACTACATGTCAAAAAGCTAAGTCACGACTCAATCCTCATGGTTTATATATGCCTTTGCCTGTACCTAGTGTTCCTTGGGAGGATATATCTATGGACTCTGTTTTAGGTTTACCTCGAACAAAGAAGGGGAGGGATAGCATATTTGTTGTCGTGGATAGATTCTCGAAAATGGCACACTTTATACCATGTCATAAAAGCGATGATGCTGTTAATGTTGCTGATTTGTTCTTTCGTGAAATTATTCGCTTGCATGGTGTGCCAAATACTATTGTTTCAGATCGTGATACTAAATTTCTTAGCCACTTTTGGAGATGTTTATGGGCTAAGTTGGGGACTAAACTGCTTTTTAGTACTACTTGTCACCCCCAAACTGATGGACAAACTGAAGTAGTCAATAGAACGTTGTCTACTATGCTTAGGGCTGTTTTGAAGAATAATAAGAAAATGTGGGAGGAATGCTTGCCTCATATTGAATTTGCTTATAATCGTTCATTGCATTCTACTACTAAGATGTGCCCTTTTGAAGTTGTGTACGGTTTCCTACCTCGTGCACCTATTGATTTGTTGCCTCTTCCATCGTCGGAGAAGGTTAATTTTGATGCTAAACAACGTGCTGAATTGATTTTAAAAATGCATGAGTTAACTAAGGAAAACATTGAGCGTATGAATGCTAAATATAAACTTGCTGGAGATAAGGGTAGAAAACATGTTGTGTTTGCACCTGGAGATCTTGTTTGGTTACATTTGCGTAAGGATAGATTTCCTGATTTGCGCAAATCAAAGCTAATGCCACGTGCTGATGGTCCCTTTAAGGTGTTAGAGAAAATAAATGATAATGCATATAAACTTGAGCTGCCTGCAGATTTTGGGGTTAGTCCCACTTTTAACATTGCAGATTTGAAGCCTTATTTGGGTGAGGAAGATGAACTTCCGTCGAGGACGACTTCATTTCAAGAAGGGGAGGATGATGAGGACATCAATACAATTGTTACACCCACAGTCCCTGCTGCTATACATACTGGACCAATTACTAGAGCTCGTGCACGCCAACTAAATTACCAGGTACTTTCGTTTCTTGGTAATGTGTTAGAGGCAAAGGTGTCCCGTCTTTCGATGAGATGGTGGATTTCGCTTTGGTGGAAGTCGACTTTGACGATCCGACTACGAACGTGCGAGGACGTCGCGCCTTAGCAATCGCTAAACCAACTCCGAGAGGTTATTGACCACGCCGGAGCACGATCAACCTGACCACGAGGGTCTGTTTCCTGCGAGCAAACGAAGAACAAGCAAGAAACTAAGATTGCAATCTGGATATTGCGAATATAAGATGAAAGCTTTATTGATCAAGGTGGGGTTCTGTGACGCCTTTGTCTGGTCGTTGAACACAAACGAAGTACGCGAAGTTGCAGCTATGGCGAACTTTTAATCTAAACAAAACCCAAAGTCTAAACGATGCCCTAAGGGCTGTATATATGGAGGAAGAGGGGGGAATTTCGTGGCCCTTGGTGGAGGGGTCCGAAATCAACCCTATCTCTTGTTTCCCCACACATACGGACTCTAAAAATAGCCTATACTTATGTATTTCGAAATTACATGGGCCTGGCCCAATAATAACGTGACGCAGCACCTAAAATAGCCTCGGGACGAAATTTATGAAGTGGCATCTTGTATATTTCGTCCAAGGCTTCATGCACCCATTATGGTGGCTTCAAAGTCCTGAAATCATCACTTGTAACCCCGTTCTGGTTTCCCTTGCGCATGCCATCATCTCCATGCTTGTTCTTGCTCCAATGTTCATCCTTCTCCAAGCTAGTCCCTTCATTTGTAAGCAAAACAAATGTATCCAATTTAGGCAGCATCATATTCTCATGAACATTAGAAACATTACCAAGAAACGAAAGTACCTGGTAATTTAGTTGGCGTGCACGAGCTCTAGTAATTGGTCCAGTATGTATAGCAGCAGGGGCTGTGGGTGTAACAATTGTATTGATGTCCTCATCAGAATCTCTCTATTTAATCCACCCAGAAAACGTGCAAGCATAGCTTCATTTTCCTCAACAATACCACATCGAATCATGCCAGTTTGTAATTCCTGATAATATTCTTCTACGGAATTTTTTCCTTGTCTTAAACGCTGCAATTTTTGAAGCAATTCACGTTGATAATATGGTGGAACCCAACGCGTACGCATAGCAGTTTTCAAAGCAGCCCAAGTAGTTGGAATAGGATATAATCTACAATGTTCAGACCACCAGACACATGCAAAACTAGTGAAAGCACAAAAAGCAGCAGCAACCCGTCTCTCCTCAGGATATTGTAAACATGTAAAACGTTGTTCAGTTTCTAACTCCCAAGTAAGATATATATCAGGAACATATCTACCCTCAAATGGTGGAATATTCAATTTCAGTTTAAGAATATGGACATCATCTCGTACCTGAGGTGGTGGTGCAGGCCTACCATTACGAATATATACCTGAGGTCGACCTGGTGGTGGTGGTGCTGGTGGTTGCACGTAGTTCTGATTTTGAGCAACCTCATCCTCGTAATCTCCCACATAATCATCCTCCTCCGCATCAGCAGCAGGAGCCACAGAAGTATCAACAGCAGCACCAACAGTTTGGCCAAACGCAAGAGGAACACGGCTCGCTCGGCGGAGGTCTATTTCGCGACGTGGAGGTAGTCGTTGTTGTTGTTGTTGGAGAGGTGCGTTAGGAGCTGCGGGTGGTGGTGGTGGAGGACGCGCGAGCAATTCATTAAACTTGTTATCAAGCTTTGTTTTTCGAACGTCTTCTCCATGCCATCTATCTTCTCCATGGCCTCTTCAAATCTGTTTAGCACATCTTGCACCTGTCCACTCATCATTTGCTGAAATTTATCATGCAAATCCTTATTCGTCATGTTCTCCCAGTCAGTCTCGTCGGCTTGTGATCCTGGCATGGTTAGCAGCAATAGAAACACACAAGAATATGATCCTACAGACTACTAACAAGAGGTGGTGGTGGGTGTCACAAATCCGTCAAGCAAATCTCAAATTCTTACCAGTTCTTACCCAGCAGCAGGCGGTGATCGGCAATCGTTGTAGTCAAAAACTCTCAAAGCTTGGATAGAGCGATTACCAGGGAGGGTCAAACGCACGACGTAGATGTATGTGGAGCTGGGAAGGCTTATAATATGGTAGCAAAAAGGGTCAGCAATAATCAATTCAGAGATGCAAAGTTGAATAAACGCTCAACGACGGTACTGTGCTGGTCCTAGGCTAGACTGTGCTAGAGACGCGAGCCTAGAACACCAACAAAATCACGGCGCGGCACGTAAACAAGGGAAAAGCACACTCTAGAATTTTTTTTGCTCTTTTTTTTTGCTCTTTTTTTTTGCGCTGCTTTTTTTTTGCGAAAAATCACTATAATGGCGAGTGTCTCAAAACTCTTCCTAGCTCAAACTGACAGGATGGGCACGAAATTTTTTCGACCAATTTTTTTTTTCGACTGCCCGGACCCAAAAACTGGAAACGGGTCAAAAAAACTTCCTATAATGGCACCTGTCTCAAAACACTCAGAAACACCTAAAAATAGGATAGCCAGAATTTTTTTCGAAAAATGCGTTTTCGAAAAATTTTGGACCTAAACGGAGCGTGGTTTTCGGACTCTTTTTTTTTCCGAAACCTACTCCGGCAAGGAAACACGAATCGGAATCTAGATGGATCTTGAAAACAAACCTAATATGACAAGAACTCGGATTGGTGGTGGATATATGGTGGTAGATGGCAGCGGTGGTGGTATATGACAGCTGTGGTGGTATATAGGTACGGATTCGAAGCGGTGGCGGATAAGCGGTGGTGGTAGGTGGCAGGGGTGATGATGATGGTGCGGCGGCGGCGTGACAACTTATGACCAGAACTCGAAACTCTAAAAGACTAGACTCTAAGACCAGCAACTAGACACGACGATGCAACTGCAAATTCAACAAAGCAAAACCCTAAAAAGATTATGCAAAGGCTCAGATTGGTTCGGATATGATGAGGACATAACTACCTTGGATATGACCAAAAATATTGCATATATGCATATTTGTCAGGTGATTTCTTGATAGAGGCGAGGGTGTCCCGATCTTTCGATGAGATGATAACTATCGATTTGGTGGAGACGACTTTGACGATCCGACTACAAACGTGCACGACGTTGCGCCTTAGCAATCGCTAAACCAATCTGATAGAGGCAAAGGTGTCCCGTCTTTCGATGAGATGGTGGATTTCGCTTTGGTGGAAGTCGACTTTGACGATCCGACTACGAACGTGCGAGGACGTCGCGCCTTAGCAATTGCTAAACCAACTCCGAGAGGTTATTGACCACGCCGGAGCACGATCAACCTGACCACGAGGGTCTGTTTCCTGCGAGCAAACGAAGAACAAGCAAGAAACTAAGATTGCAATCAGGATATTGCGAATATAAGATGAAAGCTTTATTGATCAAGGTGGGGTTCTGTGACGCCTTTGTCTGGTCGTTGAACACAAACGAAGTACGCGAAGTTGCAGCTATGGCGAACTTTTAATCTAAACAAAACCCAAAGTCTAAACGATGCCCTAAGGGCTGTATATATGGAGGAAGAGGGGGGAATTTCGTGGCCCTTGGTGGAGGAGTCCAAAATCAACCCTATCTCTTGTTTCCCCACACATACGGACTCTAAAAATAGCCTATACTTATGTATTTCGAAATTACATGGGCCTGGCCCAGGTGACGCAGCACCTAAAATAGCCTCGGGACGAAATTTATGAAGTGGCATCTTGTATATTTCGTCCAAGGCTTCATGCACCCATTATGGTGGCTTCAAAGTCCTGAAATCATCACTTGTAACTCCATTCTTGTTCCCCTTGCGCATGCCATCATCTCCATGCTTGTTCTTGCTCCAATGTTCATCCTTCTCCAAGCTAGGCCCTTCATTTGTAAGCAAAACAAATGTATCCAATTTAGGCAGCATCATATTCTCATGAACATTAGAATCATTACCAAGAAACGAAAGTACCTGGTAATTTAGTTGGCGTGCACGAGCTCTAGTAATTGGTCCAGTATGTATAGCAGCAGGGGCTGTGGGTGTAACAATTGTATTGATGTCCTCATCATCCTCCCCTTCTTGAAATGAAGTCGTCCTCGACGGAAGTTCATCTTCCTCACCCAAATAAGGCTTCAAATCTGCAATGTTAAAAGTGGGACTAACCCCAAAATCTGCAGGCAGCTCAAGTTTATATGCATTATCATTTATTTTCTCTAACACCTTAAAGGGACCATCAGCACGTGGCATTAGCTTTGATTTGCGCAAATCAGGAAATCTATCCTTACGCAAATGTAACCAAACAAGATCTCCAGGTGCAAACACAACATGTTTTCTACCCTTGATGAGGACATGACTACCTTGGATATGACCAAAAATATTGCATATATGCATATTTGTCAGGTGATTTCTAGTGCAAACTATTCAATAATCTATTTATGTTATCCAGAACAAAAATACTTCACACACTTTTGTGTTTTGTCTAATTGCAGGTGTATGGGACATTTGTACAATCCACATATGAAGATAAGGAAGAAAGAGATGTTTATTTGCTGTCCAAAAAGTTCTCTCACGTCACTTTTGGCCCAAGAGAAGATAGAGTCCAAGTCTCTCACGTTCTGGATTTAGATTCGGACTGCACAGACACACCTGACTCAAAACGCACACAAGTTTTTCATACGGACTCCGAATTGGGTGATTCTTCTTTTGTTGGAAACTAGATTTCGTGCACTTTCCAACCCAATTGGAATCACCTTCAAATTCGTCCGGAGCGTTGAGTTGTGGACGAAACAATCTGATGCTGCAGCAGAATCCGAGTCAAACTACAAGTCCAAAGGTGTTACATCACCTCCACTTGGGCCCATTGGCCTTGTACGACCTAGATTTAGTTTTAGGCTGCCTTGGGACGTCCTCCCACCTCCTTGGCCGCCACCCCTTGCTCCTATATAAGTAGATCCATCTAGTAGCTTTTCCTTGGGATTTGTTTAGTTAAAAGTTAGCCAACGCAACTTCGTGTACTTCGTTTGTGTCCAACGACCAGACCAAGACCGCTTACGGATCCCCACCATTATCAATACCTCATATATATTTGCAATATTCAGATTGCTTTATCATATTCTTGCTCGTTCTTCGATTGCTTGCAGGAATAGACCTTCGTGGTCAGGCTGACCGTGCTTCCGGCATCGTCAGTCACCTCAGGAGATTGGTTTAGCGATTGCTAAGGCGCAACGTCGTGCACGTTTGTAGTCGGATCGTCAAAGTCGTCTCCACCAAATCGATAGTTATCATCTCATCGAAAGATCGGGACACCCCGCCTCTATCAAGTGGTATCAGGAGGATGATGAGTATGCGAGTGATTATGAGGATGAGGTTGATCAAAATCAGATCTACGAGCAGCCACTAGCACCACCACCAGCAGGTCGACCTCAGGTATATATTCGTCATGGTAGGCCTGCACCACCACCTCAGGTACGAGATGATGTCCATATTCCTAAACTGAAATTGAATATTCCACCATTTGAGGGTAGATATGTTCCTGATATATATCTTACTTGGGAGTTAGAAACTGAACAACGATTTACATGTTTACAATATCCTGAGGAGAGACGAGTTGCTGCTGCTGTTTGTGCTTTCACTAGTTTTGCATGTGTATGGTGGTCTGAACATTGTAGATTATATCCTATTCCAACTACTTGGGCTGCTTTGAAAACTGCTATGCGTACGCGTTGGGTTCCACCATATTATCAACGTGAATTGCTTCAAAAATTGCAGCGTTTAAGACAAGGGAAAAATTCTGTAGAAGAATATTATCAGGAATTACAAACTGGCATGAGTAGATGTGGTATTGTTGAGGAGAATGAAGCTATGCTTGCACGTTTTCTGGGTGGATTAAATAGAGAGATTCAGACCATTCTAGACTATAAGGAGTATACTAATATCACTCGTTTATTCCATCTTGCTTGTAAAGCTGAACGTGAAGTGCAGGATCGACAAGCATTGGGGCGAACTAACTTTTCTGCAGGCCGACCTTCATCATGGACACCACGTGCATCTTCTACTTCAACTGCACCAGCACCTCCATCCGGTGCCACCTCCAGCCGTGATACAAGAAAACAGGCACAACCACCATTATCTTCCAAGAGCGCACCTGCGGGTCCTGCACAGCGTTCTTCTTCTTCCATGGCATCAACAGGGCACACAAGTGATATTATTTGTCGTCGTTGTAAGGGAGGAGGTCATTATGCGAGGGAATGCAAATCTCCGCGTGTGATGATTACTACCGCGGATGGTGGATATGAGTCCGCTAGTGACTATGATGAGGAGACATTGGCTCTTATTACACGTGAAGAACATGGTGGAGATGATTCTGATCATGAGACGCAATACATGGCTCCTGAAGACGCTGACAGGTATGAATGTTTAGTTGCTCAACGTGTTTTGAGTGTGCAGGTCACACAAGCTGAGCAAAATCAGAGGCACAATTTGTTCCATACCAAGGGAGTTGTGAAGGAACGTTCTGTGCGCGTCATAATAGACGGAGGGAGCTGCAACAACTTGGCTAGCATGGAGATGGTGGAGAAGCTTTCTCTCACCACAAGACCACATCCAGATCCTTACTACATCCAATGGTTCAACAACAGCGGCAAGGTTAAGGTAACACGTACTGTTCGTGTGCATTTTAGTATCTCTACATATGCTGATTATGTTGATTGTGATGTGGTACCTATGCAAGCATGTTCCTTATTACTTGGTAGACCATGGCAATTTGATAAAAATTCTGTACACCATGGTAGAAACAATCACTATACTCTTGTTCATAAGGATAAAAATATTACTTTGCTTCCTATGACTCCTGATTCCATTTTGAAAGATGATATTAATAGAGCTAATAAAGCACAATAGGAGAAGAATAAGAGTGAAAATCAGATTGTGGCAAAAGAATTTGAGCAACAAATGAAGCCTAATAATAAACCATCTAGTGTTGCTTCTGAAATTAAATTGAAAAGTGCATGTTTATTTGCCACCAAATCTGATATTGATAGATTTCAGCAAATCTGTTTGCTATGCTTTTGTGTGCAAAGAGGCATTATTTTCATTCGAGGACGTGCCTTCCTCTTTGCCTCCTGCTGTCACTAACATTTTGCAGGAGTTCGCTGACGTTTTTCCACAAGACGTGCCACCGGGATTTGATAGAGGCAAAGGTGTCCCGTCTTTCAATGAGATGGTGGATTTCGCTTTGGTGGAAGTCGACTTTGACGATCCGACTACGAACGTGCGAGGACGTCGCGCCTTAGCAATCGCTAAACCAACTCCGAGAGGTTATTGACCACGCCGGAGCACGATCAACCTGACCACGAGGGTCTGTTTCCTGCGAGCAAACGAAGAACAAGCAAGAAACTAAGATTGCAATCTGGATATTGCGAATATAAGATGAAAGCTTTATTGATCAAGGTGGGGTTCTGTGACGCCTTTGTCTGGTCGTTGAACACAAACGAAGTACGCGAAGTTGCAGCTATGGCGAACTTTTAATCTAAACAAAACCCAAAGTCTAAACGATGCCCTAAGGGCTGTATATATGGAGGAAGAGGGGGGAATTTCGTGGCCCTTGGTGGAGGAGTCCGAAATCAACCCTATCTCTTGTTTCCCCACACATACGGACTCTAAAAATAGCCTATACTTATGTATTTCAAAATTACATGGGCCTGGCCCAATAATAAGGTGACGCAGCACCTAAAATAGCCTCGGGACGAAATTTATGAAGTGGCATCTTGTATATTTCGTCCAAGGCTTCATGCACCCATTATGGTGGCTTCAAAGTCCTGAAATCATCACTTGTAACTCCATTCTTGTTCCCCTTGCGCCTTATTTGTTGCTCAAATTCTTTTGCCACAATCTGATTTTCACTCTTATTCGTCTCCTGTTTTGCTTTGTTAGCTCTATTAATATCATCTTTCAAAATGGAATCAGGAGTCATAGGAAGCAAAGTAATATTTTTATCCTTATGAACAAGAGTATAGTGATTGTTTCTACCATGGTGTACAGAATTTTTATCAAATTGCCATGGTCTACCAAGTAATAAGGAACATGCTTGCATAGGTACCACATCACAATCAACATAATCAGCATATGTAGAGATACTAAAATGCACACGAACAGTACGTGTTACCTTAACCTTGCCGCTGTTGTTGAACCATTGGATGTAGTAAGGATGTGGATGTGGTCTTGTGGTGAGAGAAAGCTTCTCCACCATCTCCATGCTAGCCAAGTTGTTGCAGCTCCCTCCGTCTATTATGACGCGCACAAAACGTTCCTTCACAACTCCCTTGGTATGGAACAAATTGTGCCTCTGATTTTTCTCAGCTTGTGTGACCTGCACACTCAAAACACGTTGAGCAACTAAACATTCATACCTGTCAGCGTCTTCAGGAGCCATGTATTGCGTCTCATGATCAGAATCATCTCCACCATGTTCTTCACGTGTAATAAGAGCCAATGTCTCCTCATCATAGTCACTAGCGGACACATATCCACCATCCGCGGTAGCAATCATCACACGCGGAGATTTGCATTCTCTCGCATAATGACCTCCTCCCTTACAACGACGACAAATAATATCACTTGTGTGCCCTGTTGATGCCATGGAAGAAGAAGAACGCTGTGCAGGCCCCGCAGGTGCGCTCTTGGCAGATAATGGTGGTTGTGCCTGTTTTCTTGTATCACGGCTGGAGGTGGCACCGGATGGAGGTGCTGGTGCAGTTGAAGTAGAAGATGCACGTGGTGTCCATGATGAAGGTCGGCCTACAGAAAAGTTAGTTCGCCCCAATGCTTGTCGATCCTGCACTTCACGTTCAGCTTTACAAGCAAGATGGAATAAACGAGTGATATTAGTATACTCCTTATAGTCTAGAATGGTCTGAATCTCTCTATTTAATCCACCCAGAAAACGTGCAAGCATAGCTTCATTCTCCTCAACAATACCACATCTAATCATGCCAGTTTGTAATTCCTGATAATATTCTTCTACAGAATTTTTCCCTTGTCTTAAACGCTGCAATTTTTGAAGCAATTCACGTTGATAATATGGTGGAACCCAACGCGTACGCATAACAGTTTTCAAACCAGCCCAAGTAGTTGGAATAGGATATAATCTACAATGTTCAGACCACCATACACATGCAAAACTAGTGAAAGCACAAACAGCAGCAGCAACTCGTCTCTCCTCAGGATATTGTAAACATGTAAATCGTTGTTCAGTTTCTAACTCCCAAGTAAGATATATATCAGGAACATATCTACCCTCAAATGGTGGAATATTCAATTTCAGTTTAGGAATATGGACATCATCTCGTACCTGAGGTGGTGGTGCAGGCCTACCATTACGAATATATACCTGAGGTCGACCTGCTGGTGGCGGTACAGGTGGCTGCACGTAGTGTTGATTTTGATCAACCTCATCCTCATAATCTCCCACATAATCATCCTCCTCCGCATCAGCAGCAGGAGCCACAGAAGTATCAACAGCAGCACCAACAGTTTGGCCAAACGCAAGAGGAACACGGCTTGCTCGGCGAAGGTCTGCTTCGTGACGTGGAGTTAGTCGTTGTTGTTGTTGTTGGAGAGGTGCGTTAGGTGCAGCGGGTGGTGGTGGTGGAAGACGCGCGAGCAATTCATTAAACTTGTTATCGAGCTTTGTTTCGAACGTCTTCTCAAGGCCAGTGATCTTCTCCATGGCCTCTTCAAAATTGTTCAGCACATCTTGCACCTGTTCAGTCATCATTTGCTGAAACTTATCATGAAGCTCCTTGTTCGATAAATTCTCCCAGTCAATCTCGTCGGCTTGTGATCCTGGCATGGTTAGCAGCAATAGAAACACACAAGAATATGATCCTACAGACTACGAACAAGTGGTGGTGGTGGGTGTCACAAATCCGTCAAGCAAATCTCAAATTCTTACCAGTTCTTACCCAGCAGCAGGCGGTGATCGGCAACCGTTGTAGTCAAAAACTCTCAAAGCTTGGATAGAGCGATTACCAGGGAGAGTCAAACGCACGATGTAGATGTATGTGGAGCTGGGAAGGCTTATAATATGGTAGCAAAAAGGGTCAGCAATAATCAATTCAAAGATGCAAAGTTGAATAAACGCTCAACGACGGTACTGTGCTGGTCCTAGGCTAGACTGTGCCAGAGACGCGAGCCTAGAACACTAACAAAATCACGGCGCGGCACGTAAACAAGGGAAAAGCAC
>NW_021180719.1:38478-85118 GCF_002162155.2 Triticum dicoccoides | reverse complement strand
AGGATGGGCACGAAATTTTTTCGACCAATTTTTTTTTTTTCGACTGCCCGGACCCAAAAACTGGAAACGGGTCAAAAAAAACTTCCTATAATGGCACCTGTCTCAAAACACTCAGAAACACCTAAAAATAGGATAGCCAGAAATTTTTTCGAAAAATGCGTTTTCGAAAAATTTTGGGCCTAAACGGAGCGTGGCTACCCGACTCTTTTTTTTTTCCGAAACCTACTCCGGCAAGGAAACACGAATCGGAAACTAGATGGATCCCGAAAACAAACCTAATAAGCAAAGAACTCGGATTGGTGGTGGATATATGGTGGTGGTATATGGCAGCGGTGGTGGTAGCGGTGGTAGTATATGGATATGGATCGGTGGTGGTATATGGACACGGATTGGTGGTGGTATATGGATACGGATTCGGTGCGGTGGTGGTAGATGACAGGGGCGATGATGATGGTGCGGCGGCGGCGTGACAACTTATGACCAGAACTCGAAACTCTACAAGACTAGACTCTAAGACCAGCAACTCGACACGACGATGCAACCGATAATTCAACTATGCAAGCAATGAAAAGAAAATTGCAAAGGCTCAGACTGGCTTGGACCAAGGATGAATAGATCTAACTCTTTTTTGTGGCTTTTTCTTGGACAATAGGTAAGAAAATAAATCTAATCTAGGAAAACTGGAAATTCTCACCGAGCAACCTGAAAACTGATACCACTTGATAGAGGCAAAGGTGTCCCGTCTTTCGATGAGATGGTGGATTTCGCTTTGGTGGAAGTCGACTTTGACGATCCGACTACGAACGTGCGAGGACGTCGCGCCTTAGCAATTGCTAAACCAACTCCGAGAGGTTATTGACCACGCCGGAGCACGATCAACCTGACCACGAGGGTCTGTTTCCTGCGAGCAAACGAAGAACAAGCAAGAAACTAAGATTGCAATCAGGATATTGCGAATATAAGATGAAAGCTTTATTGATCAAGGTGGGGTTCTGTGACGCCTTTCTCTGGTCGTTGAACACAAACGAAGTACGCGAAGTTGCAGCTATGGCGAACTTTTAATCTAAACAAAACCCAAAGTCTAAACGATGCCCCAAGGGCTGTATATATGGAGGAAGAGGGGGGAATTTCGTGGCCCTTGGTGGAGGAGTCCAAAATCAACCCTATCTCTTGTTTCCCCACACATACGGACTCTAAAAATAGCCTATACTTATGTATTTCGAAATTACATGGGCCTGGCCCAATAATAAGGTGACGCAGCACCTAAAATAGCCTCAGGACGAAATTTATGAAGTGGCATCTTGTATATTTCGTCCAAGGCTTCATGCACCCATTATGGTGGCTTCAAAGTCCTGAAATCATCACTTGTAACTCCATTCTTGTTCCCCTTGCGCATGCCATCATCTCCATGCTTGTTCTTGCTCCAATGTTCATCCTTCTCCAAGCTAGGCCCTTCATTTGTAAGCAAAACAAATGTATCCAATTTAGGCAGCATCATATTCTCATGAACATTAGAATCATTACCAAGAAACGAAAGTACCTGGTAATTTAGTTGGCGTGCACGAGCTCTAGTAATTGGTCCAGTATGTATAGCAGCAGGGGCTGTGGGTGTAACAATTGTATTGATGTCCTCATCACAATCTCCTGAGGTTACTGACGATGCCGGAAGCACGGTCAGCCTGACCACGAAGGTCTATTCCTGCAAGCAATCGAAGAACGAGCAAGAATATGATAAATCAATCTGAATATTGCAAATATATATGAGGTATTGATAATGGTGGGGATCCGAAAGCGGTCTTGGTCTGGTCGTTGGACACAAACGAAGTACACGAAGTTGCAATGGCTAACTTTTAACTAAACAAATCCCCAGGAAAAGCTACTAGATGGATCTACTTATATAGGAGCAAGGGGTGGCGGCCAAGGAGGTGGGAGGACGTCCCAAGGCAGCCTAAAACTAAATCTAGGTCGTACAAGGCCAATGGGCCCAAGTGGAGGTGATGTAACACCTTTGGACTTGTAGTTTGACTCGGATTCTGCTGCAGCATCAGATTGTTTCGTCCACAACTCAACGCTCCGGACGAATTTTGATGAGGACATGACTACCTTGGATATGACCAAAAATATTGCATATATGCATATTTGTCAGGTGATTTCTAGTGCAAACTATTCAATAATCTATTTATGTTATCCAGAACAAAAATACTTCACACACTTTTGTGTTTTGTCTAATTGCAGGTGTATGGGACATTTGTACAATCCACATATGAAGATAAGGAAGAAAGAGATGTTTATTTTCTGTCCAAAAAGTTCTCTCACGTCACTTTTGGCCCAAGAGAAGATAGAGTCCAAGTCTCTCACGTTCTGGATTCAGATTCGGACTGCACAGACATACCTGACTCAAAACGCACACAAGTTTTTCATACGGACTCCGAATTGGGTGATTCTTTTTTTGTTGGAAACTAGATTTCGTGCACTTTCCAACTCAATTGGAATCACCTTCAAATTCGTCCGGAGCGTTGAGTTGTGGACGAAACAATCTGATGCTGCAGCAGAATCCGAGTCAAACTACAAGTCCAAAGGTGTTACATCACCTCCACTTGGGCCCATTGGCCTTGTACGACCTAGATTTAGTTTTAGGCTGCCTTGGGACGTCCTCCCACCTCCTTGGCCGCCACCCCTTGCTCCTATATAAGTAGATCCATCTAGTAGCTTTTCCTTGGGATTTGTTTAGTTAAAAGTTAGCCATTGCAACTTCGTGTACTTCGTTTGTGTCCAACGACCAGACCAAGACCACTTCCGGATCCCCACCATTATCAATACCTCATATATATTTGCAATATTCAGATTGCTTTATCATATTTTTGCTCGTTCTTCGATTGCTTGCAGGAATAGACCTTCGTGGTCAGGCTGACCGTGCTTTCGGCATCGTCAGTAACCTCAGGAGATTGGTTTAGCGATTGCTAAGGCGCAACGTCGTGCACGTTTGTAGTCGGATCGTCAAAGTCGTCTCCACCAAATCGATAGTTATCATCTCATCGAAAGATCGGGACACCCCCGCCTCTATCACATCCAAATGCACATGATCAGGTTAATGTATCTATACCACCATTTAATGGCCGTTTTAAACCTGCTTTATATATTGAATGGGAGTTCGACATAAAAAATATATTTGCTTCCCATAATTTCAATGAACATAAAAAGGTTAAGGTTACGGTTGGTTCTTTCACTGGTTATGCTTTGGTTTGGTGGAGTGAATATTGTAGGTTACACCCTGATTATATACCTACTACTTGGGATGATTTGAAACTTGCCATGCGACATACTTTCGTCCCTGCTTATTATACTCGTGACATGATTAAGAAGTTGCAACACTTAAAACAAGGTAGTGAAACTGTAACAAAATATTATGATGATTTACAAACTACCTTGTTGCATTCCTCTTTAGAAGAAAGTGAAGATGATTTTATGGATAGATTTTGGGGAGGATTAAACCGTGATATTCAAGAGATACTAATTCATGAAGAGTGTTATCCTATGGACCATTTGTTTCATCTTGCTTGCAAAGCTGAACAGGAAATAAAACGACGTGTTGGCCACGAGGAGAACAAGCGCACGGTGCACATTCCAAGAGTTGATATGATTGTTCCTTCAACTACTAGGCATACTATGACAACCACATCCGTTGTTGTCAGGACTACATCACCTCCACCATGTGACATATCGCCCCCGAGAGTGGCTACATCATCTGAGTTGATCATAAGAGGTAATGACAAAGGTACTGATCTTCCATCTCTACATGAGAATGATGAATGCCTTGTCAATTTGAATGCACCATCTGATGAGCTACCCACTATTTTGATCACACTACCTATTTTAGAGGACTACGTTGATAATTTGACTTTGCCATGTGATCAAACAACTGAAATACCAACAATTTTGAGTGCACCCATTGAATTAACTATTGATGCAAAAGAACCAATGTTTAATCATTTTGATATGACCTCTAATCTTGGTGATGATTCTGTGTTGAATGACTTATTGCATGTTTGCTTATTTAAGCATGTTGTAGCATGTAAATTTGATGCAAGTAAGGTTTATTCACCAATGTTGGGATGGTTTAATGATGAACATTGTCAATCTTTTGAAATGAATAAGAGCTTCACTTATATGTGCAAACTGTGTTGCAATATTTCCATGCCTTCTACTTCTTGTGCTAATTTTTTGGCTTTAGATTTTATGAACTATGCAAGTTACTCATCTATTCATGTGTCATATATGCAAAAATCAAGGGAAGTAAAAATGGATGACATATACATATACAACATGTACACCTTGTCTCTTTTGTTAGCCACATTTCAGATTAAGCAACGCCGAGGACGGCTTTATTTTCAAGAAGGGGAGGATGATGAGGACATGACTACCTTGGATATGACCAAAAATATTGCATATATGCATTTTTGTCAGGTGATTTCTAGTGCAAACTATTCAATAATCTATTTATGTTATCCAGAACAAAAATACTTCACACACTTTTGTGTTTTGTCTAATTGCAGGTGTATGGGACATTTGTACAATCCACATATGAAGATAAGGAAGAAAGAGATGTTTATTTGCTGTCCAAAAAGTTCTCTCACGTCACTTTTTGCTCAAGAGAAGATAGAGTCCAAGTCTCTCACGTTCTGGATTCAGATTCGGACTGCACAGACATACCTGACTCAAAACGCACACAAGCTTTTCATACGGACTCCGAATTGGGTGATTCTTTTTTTGTTGGAAACTAGATTTCGTGCACTTTCCAACCCAATTGGAATCACCTTCAAATTCGTCCGGAGCGTTGAGTTGTGGACGAAACAATCTGATGCTGCAGCAGAATCCGAGTCAAACTACAAGTCCAAAGGTGTTACATCACCTCCACTTGGGCCCATTGGCCTTGTACGACCTAGATTTAGTTTTAGGCTGCCTTGGGACGTCCTCCCACCTCCTTGGCCGCCACCCCTTGCTCCTATATAAGTAGATCCATCTAGTAGCTTTTCCTTGGGATTTGTTTAGTTAAAAGTTAGCCATTGCAACTTCGTGTGCTTCGTTTGTGTCCAACGACCAGACCAAGACCACTTTTCGGATCCCCACCATTATCAATACTTCATACATATTCGCGATATTCAGATTGCTTTTATCATATTCTTGCTTGTTCTTCGATTGCTTGCAGGAATAGACCTTCGTGGTCAGGCTGACCGTGCTTCCAGCATCGTCAGTAACCTCAGGAGATTGGTTTAGCGATTGCTAAGGCGCAACGTCGTGCACGTTTGTAGTCGGATCGTCAAAGTCGTCTTCACCAAATCGATAGTTATCATCTCATCGAAAGATCGGGACAACCCGCCTCTATCATTCGGAGTCCGTATGAAAAACTTGTGTGCGTTTTGAGTCAGGTGTGTCTGTGCAGTCCGAATCTGAATCCAGAACGTGAGAGACCTGGACTCTATCTTCTCTTGGGCCAAAAGTGACGTGAGAGAACTTTTTGGACAGCAAATAAACATCTCTTTCTTCCTTATCTTCATATGTGGATTGTACAAATGTCCCATACACCTGCAATTAGACAAAACACAAAAGTGTGTGAAGTATTTTTGTTCTGGATAACATAAATAGATTATTGAATAGTTTGCACTAGAAATCACCTGACAAATATGCATATATGCAATATTTTTGGTCATATCCAAGGTAGTCATGTCCTCATCATCCTCCCCTTCTTGAAAATAAAGCCGTCCTCGGCGTTGCTTAATCTGAAATGTGGCTAACAAAAGAGACAAGGTGTACAAGTTGTATATGTATATGTCATCCATTTTTACTTCCCTTGATTTTTGCATATATGACACATGAATAGATGAGTAACTTGCATAGTTCATAAAATCTAAAGCCAAAAAATTAGCACAAGAAGTAGAAGGCATGGAAATATTGCAACACAGTTTGCACATATAAGTGAAGCTCTTATTCATTTCAAAAGATTGACAATGTTCATCATTAAACCATCCCAACATTGGTGAATAAACCTTACTTGCATCAAATTTACATGCTACAACATGCTTAAATAAGCAAACATGCAATAAGTCATTCAACACAGAATCATCACCAAGATTAGAGGTCATATCAAAATGATTAAACATTGGTTCTTTTGCATCAATAGTTAATTCAATGGGTGCACTCAAAATTGTTGGTATTTCAGTTGTTTGATCACATGGCAAAGTCAAATTATCAACGTAGTCCTCTAAAATAGGTAGTGTGATCAAAATAGTGGGTAGCTCATCAGATGGTGCATTCAAATTGACAAGGCATTCATCATTCTCATGTAGAGATGGAAGATCAGTACCTTTGTCATTACCTCTTATGATCAACTCAGATGATGTAGCCACTCTCGGGGGCGATATGTCACATGGTGGAGGTGATGTAGTCCTGACAACAACGGATGTGGTTGTCATAGTATGCCTAGTAGTTGAAGGAACAATCATATCAACTCTTGGAATGTGCACCGTGCGCTTGTTCTCCTCGTGGCCAACACGTCGTTTTATTTCCTGTTCAGCTTTGCAAGCAAGATGAAACAAATGGTCCATAGGATAACACTCTTCATGAATTAGTATCTCTTGAATATCACGGTTTAATCCTCCCCAAAATCTATCCATAAAATCATCTTCACTTTCTTCTAAAGAGGAATGCAACAAGGTAGTTTGTAAATCATCATAATATTTTGTTACAGTTTCACTACCTTGTTTTAAGTGTTGCAACTTCTTAATCATGTCACGAGTATAATAAGTAGGGACGAAAGTATGTCGCATGGCAAGTTTCAAATCATCCCAAGTAGTAGGTATATAATCAGGGTGTAACCGACAATATTCACTCCACCAAACCAAAGCATAACCAGTGAAAGAACCAACCGCAACCTTAACCTTTTTATGTTCATCGAAATTATGGGAAGCAAATATATTTTTTGTGTCGAACTCCCATTCAATATATAAAGCAGGTTTAAAACGGCCATTAAATGGTGGTATAGATACATTAACCTGATCATGTGCATTTGGATGTTTGTGCACCTCTCGTGATGGTTGTGGTATTTGCAAAGGTGGTGGCACGTCTCCCGCGATCGACGAAGCCCATGAATTGACTCTGGATCCTGTCATGATTAGTAGAACAAGAAACAAAACCCAAAAATAATGTTCCTATAACTACTAGGATGTGGTGGTAAAACGCTCACAGTAAAGCAAATATCAATGTCTTACACGTTCTTACCATGCAGCAGGCGGTGATCGGCAACCAGCGGTGTCAAGTAACTCCGAATATTGAGTAAAGCGATTGCCAGGGGAGCGTACGTATACACGATGTAGAAATATGTGGAGCTGGGTTGGCTATATATGGTAGCAAAAGATTAGCAATAATCAATTCAAAGATGCAATGTTGAATAAACGCTCAACGACGGTACTGTGCTGGTCCTAGGCTAGACCGAACTAGAGACGCGAGCCTAGAACACTAATGAGGTCACGTCGTAGCACAACCAGCATCAATGAAGGATACTAAGTAGCTCTGGACAGCAAGATATAAGTGAAGATCACAACGGCAGTAAAGATAATGATGTGAAACAACAGCCAAGCTGTTTTACTGAACAGTGCACAAAACAGATTCCAATCCGAATTCAACTACGAGATTGAGTCTAAAAAGATCCAAATTTTGTTTTTTTTTCTCTTTTTTTTCTCGCACTTTTTTTTGTTTCTCTCCTTTTTTTCTCTGACTTTTTTTCCTCTTTTTTTTCTCTCGTTTTTTTTCTCTCTCTTTTTTTCTCCCTCTTTCCAAAACAAACTAGATAAGATGCAGATTGGATCAAGTGAAGATGTGAACGATCTCAACTATTATTATGACAATGAATGGTGGGTAGCACGTGGTAGAAATTGATGGATGGGTGGTGGACAGCGGAAGAGATAATGATGCAGCGGTGGCGTGACTAATGTGAATAGAGCTCGAAACTCTAAACGAACTAGACACTAAGACCAGCAACTCGACACGACGATGCAACCGATAATTCAACTATGCAAGCAATGAAAAGAAAATTGCAAAGGCTCAGACTGGCTTGGACCAAGGATGAATAGATCTAACTCTTTTTTTGTGGCTTTTTCTTGGACAATAGGTAAGAAAATAAATCTAATATAGGAAAACTGGAAATTCTCACCGAGCAACCTGAAAACTGATACCACTTGATAGAGGCGAGGGTGTCCCGATCTTTCGATGAGATGATAACTATCGATTTGGTGGAGACGACTTTGACGATCCGACTACAAACGTGCACGACGTTGCGCCTTAGCAATCGCTAAACCAATCTCCTGAGGTTACTGACGATGCCGGAAGCACGGTCAGCCTGACCACGAAGGTCTATTCCTGCAAGCAATCGAAGAACGAGCAAGAATATGATAAAGCAATCTGAATATTGCAAATATATATGAGGTATTGATAATGGTGGGGATCCGAAAGCGGTCTTGGTCTGGTCGTTGGACACAAACGAAGTACACGAAGTTGCAATGGCTAACTTTTAACTAAACAAATCCCCAGGAAAAGCTACTAGATGGATCTACTTATATAGGAGCAAGGGGTGGCGGCCAAGGAGGTGGGAGGACGTCCCAAGGCAGCCTAAAACTAAATCTAGGTCGTACAAGGCCAATGGGCCCAAGTGGAGGTGATGTAACACCTTTGGACTTGTAGTTTGACTCGGATTCTGCTGCAGCATCAGATTGTTTCGTCCACAACTCAACGCTTCGGACGAATTTGAAGGTGATTCCAATTGGGTTGGAAAGTGCACGAAATCTAGTTTCCAACAAAAAAGGAATCACCCAATTCGGAGTCCGTATGAAAAACTTGTGTGTGTTTTGAGTCAGGTATGTCTGTGCAGTCCGAATCTGAATCCAGAACGTGAGAGACTTGGACTCTATCTTCTCTTGGGCCAAAAGTGACGTGAGAGAACTTTTTGGACAGCAAATAAACATCTCTTTCTTCCTTATCTTCATATGTGGATTGTACAAATGTCCCATACACCTGCAATTAGACAAAACACAAAAGTGTGTGAAGTATTTTTGTTCTGGATAACATAAATAGATTATTGAATAGTTTGCACTAGAAATCACCTGACAAATATGCATATATGCAATATTTTTGGTCATATCCAAGGTAGTCATGTCCTCATCATTTCTAGTGCAAACTATTCAATAATCTATTTATGTTATCCAGAACAAAAATACTTCACACACTTTTGTGTTTTGTCTAATTGCAGGTGTATGGGACATTTATACAATCCACATATGAAGATAAGGAAGAAAGAGATGTTTATTTGCTGTCCAAAAAGTTCTCTCACGTCACTTTTGGCCCAAGAGAAGATAGAGTCCAAGTCTCTCACGTTCTGGATTCAGATTCGGACTGCACAGACACACCTGACTCAAAACGCACACAAGTTTTTCATACGGACTCCGAATTGGGTGATTTTTTTTGTTGGAAACTAGATTTCGTGCACTTTCCAACCCAATTGGAATCACCTTCAAATTCGTCCGGAGCGTTGAGTTGTGGACGAAACAATCTGATGCTGCAGCAGAATCCGAGTCAAACTACAAGCATCACCTCCACTTGGGCCCATTGGCCTTGTACGACCTAGATTTAGTTTTAGGCTGCCTTGGGACGTCCTCCCACCTCCTTGGCCGCCACCCCTTGCTCCTATATAAGTAGATCCATCTAGTAGCTTTTCCTTGGGATTTGTTTAGTTAAAAGTTAGCCATTGCAACTTCGTGTACTTCGTTTGTGTCCAACGACCAGACCAAGACCGCTTCCGGATCCCCACCATTAACAATACCTCATATATATTTGCAATATTCAGATTGCTTTATCATATTCTTGCTCGTTCTTCGATTGCTTGCAGGAATAGACCTTCGTGGTCAGGCTGACCGTGCTTCCGGCATCGTCAGTAACCTCAGGAGATTGGTTTAGCGATTGCTAAGGCGCAACGTCGTGCACGTTTGTAGTCGGATCGTCAAAGTCGTCTCCACCAAATCGATAGTTATCATCTCATCGAAAGATCGGGACACCCTCTGATAGAGGCAAAGGTGTCCCGTCTTTCGATGAGATGTTGGATATCGCTTTGGTGGAAGTCGACTTTGACGATCCGACTACGAACGTGCGAGGACGTCGCGCCTTAGCAATCGCTAAACCAACTCCGAGAGGTTATTGACCACGCTGGAGCACGATCAACCTGACCACGAGGGTCTGTTTCCTGCGAGCAAACGAAGAACAAGCAAGAAACTAAGATTGCAATCTGGATATTGCGAATATAAGATGAAAGCTTTATTGATCAAGGTGGGGTTCTGTGACGCCTTTGTCTGGTCGTTGAACACAAACGAAGTACGCGAAGTTGCAGCTATGGCGAACTTTTAATCTAAACAAAACCCAAAGTCTAAACGATGCCCTAAGGGCTGTATATATGGAGTAAGATGGGGGAATTTCGTGGCCCTTGGTGGAGGGGTCCGAAATCAACCCTATCTCTTGTTTCCCCACACATACGGACTCTAAAAATAGCCTATACTTATGTATTTCGAAATTACATGGGCCTGGCCCAATAATAAGGTGACGCAGCACCTAAAATAGCCTCGGGACGAAATTTATGAAGTGGCATCTTGTATATTTCGTCCAAGGCTTCATGCACCCATTATGGTGGCTTCAAAGTCCTGAAATCATCACTTGTAACTCCGTTCTTGTTCCAATGTTCATCCTTCTCCAAGCTAGGCCCTTCATTTGTAAGCAAAACAAATGTATCCAATTTAGGCAGCATCATATTCTCATGAACATTAGAATCATTACCAAGAAACGAAAGTACCTGGTAATTTAGTTGGCGTGCACGAGCTCTAGTAATTGGTCCAGTATGTATAGCAGTAGGGGCTGTGGGTGTAACAATTGTATTGATGTCCTCATCATACTCCCCTTCTTGAAATGAAGTCGTCCTCGACGGAAGTTCATCTTCCTCACCCAAATAAGGCTTCAAATCTGCAATGTTAAAAGTGGGACTAACCCCAAAATCTGCAGGCAGCTCAAGTTTATATGCATTATCATTTATTTTCTCTAACACCTTAAAGGGACCGTCAGCACGTGGCATTAGCTTTGATTTGCGCAAATCAGGAAATCTATCCTTACGCAAATGTAACCAAACAAGATCTCCAGGTGCAAACACAAGATGTTTTCTACCCTTATCTCCAGCAAGTTTATATTTAGCATTCATACGCTCAATGTTTTCCTTAGTTAACTCATGCATTTTTAAAATCAATTCAGCACGTTGTTTAGCATCAAAATTAACCTTCTCCGAAGATGGAAGAGGCAACAAATCAATAGGTGCACGAGGTAGGAAACCATACACAACTTCAAAAGGGAACATCTTAGTAGTAGAATGCAATGAACGATTATAAGCAAATTCAATATGAGGCAAGCATTCCTCCCACATTTTCTTATTATTCTTCAAAACAGCCCTAAGCATAGTAGACAACGTTCTATTGACTACTTCAGTTTGTCCATCAGTTTGGGGGTGACAAGTAGTACTAAAAAGCAGTTTAGTCCCCAACTTAGCCCATAAACATCTCCAAAAGTGGCTAAGAAATTTAGTATCATGATCTGAAACAATAGTATTTGGCACACCATGCAAGCGAATAATTTCACGAAAGAACAAATCAGCAACATTAACAGCATCATCGCTTTTATGACATGGTATAAAGTGTGCCATTTTCGAGAATCTATCCACGACAACAAATATGCTATCCCTCCCCTTCTTTGTTCGAGGTAAACCTAATAAGCAAGGAACTCGGATTGGTGGTGGATATATGGTGGTGGTATATGGCAGCGGTGGTGGTAGCGGTGGTAGTATATGGATATGGATCGGTGGTGGTATATGGACACGGATTGGTGGTGGTATATGGATACGGATTCGGTGCGGTGGTGGTAGATGGCAGGGGCGATGATGATGGTGCGGCGGCGGCGTGACAACTTATGACCAGAACTCGAAACTCTAAAAGACTAGACTCTAAGACCAGCAACTAGACACGACGATGCAACCGCAAATTCAACAAAGCAAAACCCTAAAAAGATTATGCAAGGCTCAGATTGGTTCGGATATGATGAACTAACCCTAATTTTTTTTGTGGCTTTTTCGTGGACTATAGGTATGAAGAACAGACTCGATCTAAACTACGAAAAACTGTAAAATCTCACCGAGCAACCTGGAAATCTGATACCACTTGATAGAGGCAAAGGTGTCCCGTCTTTCGATGAGATGTTGGATATCGCTTTGGTGGAAGTCGACTTTGACGATCCGACTACGAACGTGCGAGGACGTCGCGCCTTAGCAATCGCTAAACCAACTCCGAGAGGTTATTGACCACGCTGGAGCACGATCAACCTGACCACGAGGGTCTGTTTCCTGCGAGCAAACGAAGAACAAGCAAGAAACTAAGATTGCAATCTGGATATTGCGAATATAAGATGAAAGCTTTATTGATCAAGGTGGGGTTCTGTGACGCCTTTGTCTGGTCGTTGAACACAAACGAAGTACACGAAGTTGCAGCTATGGCGAACTTTTAATCTAAACAAAACCCAAAGTCTAAACGATGCCCTAAGGGCTGTATATATGGAGGAAGATGGGGGAATTTCGTGGCCCTTGGTGGAGGGGTCCGAAATCAACCCTATCTCTTGTTTCCCCACACATATGGACTCTAAAAATAGCCTATACTTATGTATTTCGAAATTACATGGGCCTGGCCCAATAATAAGGTGACGCAGCACCTAAAATAGCCTCGGGACGAAATTTATGAAGTGGCATCTTGTATATTTCGTCCAAGGCTTCATGCACCCATTATGGTGGCTTCAAAGTCCTGAAATCATCACTTGTAACTCCGTTCTTGTTCCAATGTTCATCCTTCTCCAAGCTAGGCCCTTCATTTGTAAGCAAAACAAATGTATCCAATTTAGGCAGCATCATATTCTCATGAACATTAGAATCATTACCAAGGAACGAAAGTACCTGGTAATTTAGTTGGCGTGCACGAGCTCTAGTAATTGGTCCAGTATGTATAGCAGCAGGGGCTGTGGGTGTAACAATTGTATTGATGTCCTCATCACCCTCGCCTCTATCAAGTGGTATCAGTTTTCAGGTTGCTCGGTGAGAATTTCCAGTTTTCCTAGATTAGATTTATTTTCTTACCTATTGTCCAAGAAAAAGCCACACAAAAAAAGTTAGATCTGTTCATCCTTTATCCAAGCCAGTCTGAGCCTTTGCAATTTTCTATTCATTGCTTGCATAGTTGAATTATCGGTTGCATCGTCGTGTCAGTTGCTGGTCTTAGTGTCTAGGTCGTTTAGAGTTTCGAGTTCTGTTCACATTTGTCACGCCACCGCTGCATCGTTATCCCTTCCGCTGTCCACCATCCATCCATCAGTTTCCACCACGTGCTACCCACCGTTCATTGTCATAATCATAGTTGAGATCATTCACATCTTCGCTTGATCCAATCTGCATCTTATCTAGTTTGTTTGGAACGAGAGAGAGAAAAAAAAGAAGGAGAAAAAGAAAGACGGAGAAAAAAAGAGAGAGAAAAAAAAAGTAAAAAAAAGGTCAGAGAGAGAAGAAAAAGAAAAAAAGGAGTGAGAAAAAAAGAGAGAAGAAAAAAAATTGGATCTATCTAGAATCAATCTCGTACCTGAATTCGGATTGGAATCTGTTTTGCGCACTGTTCAGTAAAACAGGTGTATCTTCCTCATACGAAGTCCGTTTTGGCTCCGTGAGTACTCAAATTGAAGCTAGTGACGAGACGCATCTAAATAGTTGCAGAAGCTAGTTCAATATTTGACACCTCAAAATCGGCTTCTAAATAGGTCTTTTTGCCCTTTGAAGTTCGTGAACACAGCTTGTTCCAATTTTTTAGGCCAGTTTTAGAATTCTTTGACTCCTCATATCAACTCGGAATTGAGTGATTCTTTTTGCATTGGAAAGCTTGAGTTAGTAGCATTCTTTGAAAGAATTTATCAGAAAATTGGCTCAAACTTTTCAAGAGGAAAATTGGAGAGAGAGATGTTGTATATCCTGTTTGGCAGTTGTTTTTCATCATTATCTTTACTGCCGTTGTGATCTTCACTTATATCTTGCTGTCCAGAGCTACTTAGTATCCTTCATTGATGCTAGTTGTGCTACACCGTGACCTCATTAGTGTTCTAGGCTCGCGTCTCTAGTCCGGTCTAGCCTAGGACCAGCACAGTACCGTCGTTGAGCGTTTATTCAACATTGCATCTTTGAATTGATTATTGCTAATCTTTTGCTACCATATATAGCCAACCCAGCTCCACATATTTTTACACCGTGTATACGTACGCTCCCCTGGCAATCGCTTTACTCAATATTCGGAGTTACTTGACACCGCTGGTTGCCGATCACCGCCTGCTGCATGGTAAGAACGTGTAAGACATTGATATTTGTTTTACTGTGAGCGTTTTACCACCACATCCTAGTAGTTATAGGAACATTATTTTTGGGTTTTGTTTCTTGTTCTACTAATCATGACAGGATCCAGAGTCAATTCATGGGCTTCGTCGATCGCGGGAGACGTGCCACCACCTTTGCAAATACCACAACCGTCACGAGAGGTGCACAAACATCCAAATGCACATGATCAGGTTAATGTATCTATACCACCATTTAATGGCCGTTTTAAACCTGCTTTATATATTGAATGGGAGTTCGACATAAAAAATATATTTGCTTCCCATAATTTCGATGAACATAAAAAGGTTAAGGTTGCGGTTGGTTCTTTCACTGGTTATGCTTTGGTTTGGTGGAGTGAATATTGTCGGTTACACCCTGATTATATACCTACTACTTGGGATGATTTGAAACTTGCCATGCGACATACTTTCGTCCCTGCTTATTATACTCGTGACATGATTAAGAAGTTGCAACACTTAAACAAGGTAGTGAAACTGTAACAAAATATTATGATGATTTACAAACTACCTTGTTGCATTCCTCTTTAGAAGAAAGTGAAGATGATTTTATGGATAGATTTTGGGGAGGATTAAACCGTGATATTCAAGAGATACTAATTCATGAAGAGTGTTATCCTATGGACCATTTGTTTCATCTTGCTTGCAAAGCTGAACAGGAAATAAAACGACGTGTTGGCCACGAGGAGAACAAGCGCACGATGCACATTCCAAGAGTTGATATGATTGTTCCTTCAACTACTAGGCATACTATGACAACCACATCCGTTGTTGTCAGGACTACATCACCTCCACCATGTGACACATCGCCCCCGAGAGTGGCTACATCATCTGAGTTGATCATAAGAGGTAATGACAAAGGTACTGATCTTCCATCTCTACATGAGAATGATGAATGCCTTGTCAATTTGAATGCACCATCTGATGAGCTACCCACTACTTTGATCACACCACCTATTTTAGAGGACTGCGTTGATAATTTGACTTTGCCATGTGATCAAACAACTGAAATACCAACAATTTTGAGTGCACCCATTGAATTAACTATTGATGCAAAAGAACCAATGTTTAATCATTTTGATATGACCTCTAATCTTGGTGATGATTCTGTGTTGAATGACTTATTGCATGTTTGCTTATTTAAGCATGTTGTAGCATGTAAATTTGATGCAAGTAAGGTTTATTCACCAATGTTGGGATGGTTTAATGATGAACATTGTCAATCTTTTGAAATGAATAAGAGCTTCACTTATATGTGCAAACTGAGTTGCAATATTTTCATGCTTTCTACTTCTTGTGCTAATTTTTTGGCTTTAGATTTTATGAACTATGCAAGTTACTCATCTATTCATCTGTCATATATGCAAAAATCAAGGGAAGTAAAAATGGATGACATATACATATACAACATGTACACCTTGTCTCTTTTGTTAGCCACATTTCAGATTAAGCAACGCCGAGGACGGTTTTATTTTCAAGAAGGGGAGTGATGAGGACATGACTACTTTGGATATGACCAAAAATATTGCATATATGCATATTTGTCAGGTGATTTCTAGTGCAAACTATTCAATAATCTATTTATGTTATCCAGAACAAAAATACTTCACACACTTTTGTGTTTTGTCTAATTGCAGGTGTATGGGACATTTGTACAATCCACATATGAAGATAAGGAAGAAAGAGATGTTTATTTGCTGTCCAAAAAGTTCTCTCACGTCACTTTTGGCCCAAGAGAAGATAGAGTCCAAGTCTCTCACGTTCTGGATTCAGATTCGGACTGCACAGACATACCTGACTCAAAACGCACACAAGTTTTTCATACGGACTCCCAATTGGGTGATTCTTTTTTTTGTTGGAAACTAGATTTCGTGCACTTTCCAACCCAATTGGAATCACCTTCAAATTCGTCCGGAGCGTTGAGTTGTGGACGAAACAATCTGATGCTGCAGCAAAATCCGAGTCAAACTACAAGTCCAAAGGTGTTACATCACCTCCACTTGGGCCCATTGGCCTTGTACGACCTAGATTTAGTTTTAGGCTGCCTTGGGACGTCCTCCCACCTCCTTGGCCGCCACCCCTTGCTCCTATATAAGTAGATCCATCTAGTAGCTTTTCCTTGGGATTTGTTTAGTTAAAAGTTAGCCATTGCAACTTCGTGTACTTCGTTTGTGTCCAACGACCAGACCAAGACCGCTTTCGGATCCCCACCATTATCAATACTTCATATATATTTGCGATATTCAGATTGCTTTATCATATTCTTGCTCGTTCTTCGATTGCTTGCAGGAATAGACCTTCGTGGTCAGGCTGACTGTGCTTCCAGCATCGTCAGTAACCTCAAGAGATTGGTTTAGCGGTTGCTAAGGCGCAACGTCGTGCACGTTTGTAGTCGGATCGTCAAAGTCGTCTCCACCAAATCGATAGTTATCATCTCATCGAAAGATCGGGACCCTCGCCTCTATCAAGTGGTATCAGTTTTCAGGTTGCACGGTGAGAATTTCCAGTTTTTCCTAGATTAGATTTATTTTCTTACCTATTGTCCAAGAAAAAGCCACAAAACAAAAGTTAGATCTATTCATCCTTTGTCCTAGCCAGACTGAGCCTTTACAATTTTCTTTTCATTGTTTGCATTATTGAATTATCGGTTGCATCGCTGTGTCGAGTTGCTGGTCTTAGTGTCTAGTTCCTTTAGTGTTTCGAGTTCTGTTCACATTAGTCACGCAGCCGCTGCATCATTATCCCATCCGCTGTCCACCATCCCATCCACCAATTTCCACCACGTGCTACGCATTGTTTATTGTCATAATCATAGTTGAGGTCACTCACATCTTCGCCTGATCGAATCTGCATCTTATCTAGTTTGTCTTGGAAAGAGGGAGAAAAAGAATATAAAGAAAAAAAAAAGAGAGAAAAAAGGAAAGAAAAAAAAAGAAAAAGAGGGAGAAGAAAAAGAAAAAAAAAGCGTGAGAAAAAAAAGAGAGAAAAAAAAATTGGATCTATCTAGAATCAATCTCGTACCTGAATTCGGATTGGAATCTGTTTTGCGCACTGTTCAGTAAAACAGGTGTATCTTCCTCATACGAAGTCCGTTTTGGCTCCGTGAGTACTCAAATTGAAGATAGCGACGAGCCGCATCTAAATAGTTGCAGAAGCTAGTTCAATATTTGACACCTCAAAATCGGCTTCTAAATAGGTCTTTTTGCCCTCCAAAGTTCGTGAACACAGCTTGTTCCAATTTTTTAGGCCAGTTTTAGAATTCTTTGACTCCTCATATCAACTCGGAATTGAGTGATTCTTTTTGCATTGGAAAGCTTGAGTTAGTAGCATTCTTTGAAAGAATTTATCAGAAAATTGTCTCAAACTTTTCAAGAGGAAAGTTGGAGAGAGAGTTGTTGTATATCCTGCTTGGCAGTTGTTTTTCATCATTATCTTCACTGCCGTTGTGATCTTCACTTATATCTTGCTGTCAAGAGCTACTCAGTATCCTTCATTGATGCTAGTTGTGCTACGCCATGACCTCATTAGTGTTCTAGGCTCGCGTCTCTAGTCCGGTCTAGCCTAGGACCAGCACAGTACCGTCGTTGAGCGTTTTTTTCAACATTGCATCTTTGAATTGATTATTGCTAATCTTTTGCTACCATATATAGCCAACCCAGCTCCACATATTTCTACACCGTGTATACGTACGCTCCCCTGGCAATCGCTTTACTCAATATTCGGAGTTACTTGACACCGCTGGTTGCCGATCACCGCCTGCTGCATGGTAAGAACTTGTAAGACATTGATATTTGCTTTACTGTGAGCGTTTTACCACCACATCCTAGTAGTTCATAGGAACATTATTCTCGAATTTTGGTTCTTGTTTCTACTAATCATGACAGGTTCCAGAGATAGAAGTTCTTGGATGACGGACACATCTTCACCATCACGAGAGTTGGGACAACACACACAAGCATATGGTCAGGTTATCTCTTTACCATCATTTGAGGGTAGATTTAATCCTGCTATTTATCTAGCTTGGGAGCTTGAAGTAGAACAAGTTTTTAGTCACCATGATTTTTCTGAACTTGAGAGAGTACGAGCTACCATTAGAGCATTTACTGGTTTTGCTTCTGTTTGGTGGAGTGTACATTGTAAGAAAAACATTGATAACCAACCCACAACTTGGAAAGTTTTGAAAGCTGTAATGAGACAACAATTTTTTCCTCCTTACTATCGTCGTGAATTGCATCGCAAATTGGAGCAATTAAAACAAGGCAGTAACACTGTTCATGCTTACTACCAAGAGTTCAAATCTTATATGCATCATTGTGACATAGAAGAATCTAAGGATGATACAATGAATAGATTTTTTGGTGGTTTGAACCATGATATTCAGGCAAGATTTCAGTATATTCCTCGTTGCATTACTGGTATGTATGTCCGTGCTTGTACCTTTGAGAGACAAATACAGGAGGATGCATTGGGTGACTACAACAACTACTATTCCAGTTCATGCTCACCACCGCCGGTTGGTTACTCCACTATTGCACCTACTAGAGCAGCCCCACCTCGGATTGTGAGCGCGATATCATCTCAAGAGTATGGTATATTGTCAACGTCCGTACCTACATCAGCTACATCTCTGCGAGGTAACAGTAAAGGTCTTGATGATATAACTTCACATGAGAATGAAGCATGCCTAGTTAACTTGAATGCATCATGTGTTGAGTTACCTGTTGATTTGAGCACACCACCTATTTTAGAGACTCTTGTTACTGTCATGAATGCGTCATGTGATCAAACAACTGAAATATCAACAATTTTGAGTGCACCCATTGCATTAACTATTGATGCAAAAGAACCAATGTTTAATCATTTTGATATAACCTCTAAACTTGATGATGATTCTGTGTCCAATGACTTATGGCATGTTTGCTTATTTAAGCATGTTGTAGCATGTAAATTTGATGCAAGTAAGGTTTATTCATCGAAGTTAGGATGGTTTAATAATGAACATTGCCAATCTTTTGAAGTGAATAAGAGCTTCACTTATATGTGCAAACTGAGTTGCAATATTTTCATGCCTTCTACTTCCTGTGCTAATTTTTTGGCTTTATATTTTATGAACTATGCAAGTTACTCATCTATTCATGTGTCATATATGCAAAAATCAAGGGAAGTAAAAATGGATAACATATACATATACAACATGTACACCTTGTCTCTTTTGTTAGCCACATTTCAGATTAAGCAACGCCGAGGACGGCTTTATTTTCAAGAAGGGGAGGATGATGAGGACATGACTACCTTGGATATGACCAAAAATATTGCATATATGCATATTTGTCAGGTGATTTCTAGTGCAAACTATTCAATAATCTATTTATGTTATCCAGAACAAAAATACTTCACACACTTTTGTGTTTTGTCTAATTGCAGGTGTATGGGACATTTGTACAATCCACATATGAAGATAAGGAAGAAAGAGATGTTTATTTGCTGTCCAAAAAGTTCTCTCACGTCACTTTTGGCCCAAGAGAAGATATAGTCCAAGTCTCTCACGTTCTGGATTCAGATTCGGACTGCACAGACATACCTGACTCAAAACGCACACAAGTTTTTCATACGGACTCCGAATTGGGTGATTCTTTTTTTTGTTGGAAACTAGATTTCGTGCACTTTCCAACCCAATTGGAATCACCTTTAAATTCGTCCGGAGCGTTGAGTTGTGGACGAAACAATCTGATGTTGCAGCAGAATCCGAGTCAAACTACAAGTCCAAAGGTGTTACATCACCTCCACTTGGGCCCATTGGCCTTGTACGACCTAGATTTAGTTTTAGGCTGCCTTGGGACGTCCTCCCACCTCCTTGGCCGCCACCCCTTGCTCCTATATAAGTAGATCCATCTAGTAGCTTTTCCTTGGGATTTGTTTAGTTAAAAGTTAGCCATTGCAACTTCGTGTACTTCGTTTGTGTCCAACGACCAGACCAAGACCGCTTTCGGATCCCCACCATTATCAATACTTCATATATATTTGCGATATTCAGATTGCTTTATCATATTTTTGCTCGTTCTTCGATTGCTTGCAGGAATAGACCTTCGTGGTCAGGCTGACTGTGCTTCCAGCATCGTCAGTAACCTCAAGAGATTGGTTTAGCGGTTGCTAAGGCGCAACGTCGTGCACGTTTGTAGTCGGATCGTCAAAGTCGTCTCCACCAAATCGATAGTTATCATCTCATCGAAAGATCGGGACCCTCGCCTCTATCAGGGAGGATGATGAGGACATAACTACCTTGGATATGACCAAAAATATTGCATATATGCATATTTGTCAGGTGATTTCTAGTGCAAACTATTCAATAATCTATTTATGTTATCCAGAACAAAAATATTTCACACACTTTTGTGTTTTGTCTAATTGCAGGTGTATGGGACATTTGTACAATCCACATATGAAGATAAGGAAGAAAGAGATGTTTATTTGCTGTCCAAAAACTTCTCTCACGTCACTCTTGGCCCAAGAGAAGATAGAGTCCAAGTCTCTCACGTTCTGGATTCAGATTCGGACTGCACAGACACACCTGACTCAAAACGCACACAAGTTTTTCATACGGACTCCGAATTGGGTGATTCTTTTTTTGTTGGAAACTAGATTTCGTGCACTTTCCAACCCAATTGGAATCACCTTCAAATTCGTCCGGAGCGTTGAGTTGTGGACGAAACAATCTGATGCTACAGCAGAATCCGAGTCAAACTACAAGCATCACCTCCACTTGGGCCCATTGGCCTTGTACGACCTAGATTTAGTTTTAGGCTGCCTTGGGACGTCCTCCCACCTCCTTGGCCGCCACCCCTTGCTCCTATATAAGTAGATCCATCTAGTAGCTTTTCCTTGGGATTTGTTTAGTTAAAAGTTAGCCATTGCAACTTCGTGTACTTCGTTTGTGTCCAACGACCAGACCAAGACCGCTTCCGGATCCCCACCATTATCAATACCTCATATATATTTGCAATATTCAGATTGCTTTATCATTTTCTTGCTCGTTCTTCGATTGCTTCCAGGAATAGACCTTCGTGGTCAGGCTGACCGTGCTTCCGGCATCGTCAGTAACCTCAGGAGATTGGTTTAGCGATTGCTAAGGCGCAACGTCGTGCACGTTTGTAGTCGGATCGTCAAAGTCGTCTCCACCAAATCGATAGTTATCATCTCATCGAAAGATCGGGACACCCTCGCCTCTATCAGGATATGATGAACTAACCCTAATTTTTTTGTGGCTTTTTCGTGGACTATAGGTATGAAGAACAGACTCGATCTAAACTACGAAAAACTGTAAAATCTCACCGAGCAACCTGGAAATCTGATACCACTTGATAGAGGCAAAGGTGTCCCGTCTTTCGATGAGATGATGGATATCGCTTTGGTGGCAGTCGACTTTGACGATCCGACTACGAACGTGATAGAGGCAAAGGTGTCCCGTCTTTCGATGAGATGAGGGATATCGCTTTGGTGGAAGTCGACTTTGACGATCCGACTACGAACGTGCGAGGACGTCGCGCCTTAGCAATCGCTAAACCAACTCCGAGAGGTTATTGACCACGCCGGAGCACGATCAACCTGACCACGAGGGTCTGTTTCCTGCGAGCAAACGAAGAACAAGCAAGAAACTGAGATTGCAATCTGGATATTGCGAATATAAGATGAAAGCTTTATTGATCAAGGTGGGGTTCTGTGACGCCTTTGTCTAGTCGTTGAACACAAACGAAGCACACGAAGTTGCAATGGCTAACTTTTAACTAAACAAATCCCAAGGAAAAGCTACTAGATGGATCTACTTATATAGGAGCAAGGGGTGGCGGCCAAGGAGGTGGGAGGATGTCCCAAGGCAGCCTAAAACTAAATTTAGGTCGTACAAGGCCAATGGGCCCAAGTGGAGGTGATGTAACACCTTTGGACTTGTAGTTTGACTCGGATTCTGCTGCAGCATCAGATTGTTTCGTCCACAACTCAACGCTCCGGACGAATTTGAAGGTGATTCCAAGTGGGTTGGAAAGTGCACGAAATCTAGTTTCCAACAAAAAAAGAATCACCCAATTCGGAGTCCGTATGAAAAACTTGTGTGCGTTTTGAGTCAGGTACGTCTGTGTAGTCCGAATCTGAATCCAGAACGTGAGAGACTTGGACTCTATCTTCTCTTGGGCCAAAAGTGACGTGAGAGAACTTTTTGGACAGCAAATAAACATCTCTTTCTTCCTTATCTTCATATGTGGATTGTACAAATGTCCCATACACCTGCAATTAGACAGAACACAAAAGTGTGTGAAGTATTTTTGTTCTGGATAACATAAATAGATTATTGAATAGTTTGCACTAGAAACCACCTGACAAATATGCATATATGCAGTAGTTTTGGTCATATCCAAGGTATTCATGTCCTCATCAGAACGTGCGAGGATGTCGCGCCTTAGCAATCTCTAAACCAACTCCGAGAGGTTATTGACCACGCTGGAGCACGATCAACCTGACCACGAGGGTCTGTTTCCTGCGAGCAAACGAAGAACAAGCAAGAAACTGAGATTGCAATCTGGATATTGCGAATATAAGATGAAAGCTTTATTGATCAAGGTGGGGTTCTGTGACGCCTTTGTCTGGTCGTTGAACACAAACGAAGTACGCGAAGTTGCAGCTATGGCGAACTTTTAATCTAAACAAAACCCAAAGTCTAAACGATGCCCTAAGGGCTGTATATATGGAGGAAGAGGGGGGGAATTTCGTGGCCCTTGGTGGAGGGGTCCAAAATCAACCCTATCTCTTGTTTCCCCACACATACGGACTCTAAAAATAGCCTATACTTATGTATTTCGAAATTACATGGACGTGGCCCAATAATAAGGTGACGCAGCACCTAAAATAGCCTCGGGACGAAATTTATGAAGTGGCATCTTGTATATTTCGTCCAAGGCTTCATGCACCCATTATGGTGGCTTCAAAGTCCTGAAATCATCACTTGTAACTCCGTTCTTGTTCCCCTTGCGCATGCCATCATCTCCATGCTTGTTCTTGCTCCAATGTTCATCCTTCTCCAAGCTAGGCCCTTCATTTGTAAGCAAAACAAATGTATCCAATTTAGGCAGCATCATATTCTCATGAACATTAGAATCATTACCAAGAAACGAAAGTACCTGGTAATTTAGTTGGCGTGCATGAGCTCTAGTAATTGGTCCAGTATGTATAGCAGCAGGGGCTGTGGGTGTAACAATTGTATTGATGTCCACATCACAAGCTTAGACCTCGCTTGTCCTCAAGCGGAAGCCGATATCGAAAAATATGTCCACATGTTTAGAGATAGAGGTGTAGATAAAATAAAATACGGACATGAGGGCATCATGATCATTCTTATAACAGCAACATATATATATTTTGTCGTATGATTTCTTATGCTCAAGTAACAATCTATCCACAATGTCAAGTATGAATCAAAACTTCATTGAGAACTAACAAACTATAATCTCGGTCATTGAAGCAATTGCAATATATCATAACATCGGAAAGAGTCAATATAAGAGATTTTCAGCAAGTCCACATACTCAACTGTCATTTAGTCTTTCACAATTGCTAACACTCACGCAATACTTCTGGTTATGGAGTTTTAATCAGACACAGAGAAAGATAGGGGCTTATAGTGTTGCCTCCCAACCTTTTACCTCAAGGGTAATGTCAACAATAATAGTTCATGCCAACTTACATCCAATTGGATATATATAGGCCCTTCGCAGAGGGCAACAAAGGTTGTCATGTGCTTTTATGGTTGAATGCACGAAATCTTAATGCAAAAGAACGTCACTTTATATTGCCAATTGTGATATGAACCTTTATTATGCAGTCCGTCGCTTTTATTACTTCCATATCACAAGATCATATAAAGCTTATTTTCTCCACACTAATAAGTCATACATATTTAGAGAGCAATTTTTATTGCTTGCAACATGACAACTTACTTGAAGGATCTTACTCAATCCATAAGTAGATATGGTGGACTCTCATGGCAAAAGTGGGTTTAAGGATATTTGGAAGCACAAGTAGTATCTCTACTTAGTGCAAGGAATTTGGCTAGCATGAGAGGGAAAGGCAAGCTCAACATGTTGGGTGATCCATGACAATTCAGATATGAGAAAACATAACCCATTACGTTGTCTTCCTTGTCCAATATCAACTCTTTAGCATGTCATATTTTAATGAGTGCTCACAATCATAAAAGATGTCCAAGATAGTATATTTGTATGTGAAAACCTCTTTTCCTTTATTACTTCCTATTAATTGCATCAATGACCAAAACTATGTTTGCCAACTCTCAACAACTTTCATGCATCATACTCTTTATATGTGAAGTCATTACTCTCCATAAGATCAATATGATCTCTTAATTTCTTTTTGTTCTTTTTCTTCCTCAAGATCATAGCAAGATAGCAAAGCCCTTGACTCAACGCTAATCTTTATTATATATAGCTCACGGACTCGATTACATAGAGGGATCATAAAGCAAAACTCAAAACTAATTCATACCAAAACTTTATTCTACTAGATCAAGATATTACCAAAAGGATCGAACTAAGAAAAACGGTAAAGATAGGAGTGTGATGGTGATACGATACCGGGGCACCTCCCCCAAGCTTGGTAGTTGCCAAGGGGAGTGCCCATACCCATGTGATTATGTCTCTTTTGCTGGTGAAGAAGGTGGAGTTGTTGATGATGTAGGCTTGTCGTCCGTCTTCCAGGGCATAGGCTCACCATCATAGAAGGATGATCCAGTCTCCGGGATCCTCAAATCTGCAGCCAAACTCATCCTCTTGAATCTATATTCATACTCACAGTTTTGGTTTTGCAGGTCATAGATCTGGGCTTGGAGGTGCTCGATTTTCTCATGAAGCTTGAAGATGGCCTCCCCAATGTTCTTGGCATCTAGCTTGTGGTTGTTGGTGAACTCCACGATCATCATTTGGTTGGCGTTGAGTCCGCGTTCCCCATCCCTTGGCACTTGAAAACTTGTTGTTCCATTGCTTCGAGTCTTGTCTCCACACTTTCGGTCCTCCTTGGTCCCTCAACATCGCGGATGTGCAGCACCCCTCACGCATCTCAATGGTTTGAGGGTGATGCAGCGCCTCCGCGAGGTAGGGGTTGATGACCTTCTCAAAAACTTGTCCTTGGGGGCGCTTGAAGACTAGCTCGAAACAAAGACAGAGGATATTTGCGTGATACGGTAGTCAAAACCTTCTGGAGATTATATAATGAATTTTTACCGACCAAAAGAAGTATCGTGCAAGAAAGCGGAGTCCGGCGAGCACATGAGGTGCCCACGAGGCAAGGGGGTGCACCCAGGGGGGTAGGGCGCGCCCTCCACCCTCGTGGATGCCTCGTGTCCTTCCCGGACTACTTCTTATTTTCCTATTTCTTAAATATTCCAAAACGGGGAAAATTTGCTATTAGAACTGTTTTCGAGTCGGTTTACTTACCATACCACATACCTATAGCTTTTCGGAATCTGAAACCTTCTGGAAAGTGTCTCTTATGTAAAGGGCTCGGCGTCGACCTCTATATATAAAGGGACGACCCGGCGGCGGTTCAGGACAAGTAACATCCGATCGAGAACTAGGTCAAGCAGATTCGCTCCCTAGTGATCGGGACATAAGCAATCCCACCTCAAACTGGATTAAGCCATTACCTTCACTGCAAGGGGCCAAACCAGTATAAACTCCCGTGTCCTTTGTCCCATTTTTACCCCTTTAAGCTTCCTAGTTGCGATGGCTCCACGACTAAGTCCTTTCACTAGGACATCTGCTGTGACAATTCCACAACAAAAACCCAAATACCAGAGAAGAAATATGAGGCTATAATCAATCATGCATATAAGAGATCAAAGAATACTTAAATAACTTTCATGGATAAAAACATAGATCTGATCATAAACTCAAAGTTCATCGGATCCCAAAAAACACACCGCAAAAAGACTTAATATGGATCTCCAAGAGACCATTGTATTGAGAATCAAGAGAGAGAGAGAGAGAGAGAGAGAGGAAGCCATCTATCTACTAATAACGGATCCGTAGGTCTACAAAGACTACTCACGCATCATCGGAGAGGCACCAATGGACATGATAAACCCCTCCGTGATGGTGTCTAGATTGAATCTGGTGTTTTTGGAACTTGCGGTGGCTGGAATTGATTTTCGTCAACTCCCCTATGGTTTCTGGAATATTGGGGGTATTTATAAAGCAAAGAGGCGGTGCAGGAGGCCACCGAGGTGGGCATAACCCATCTAGGCGCGCCTGGGCCCCCAGGCGCGTCCTGGTGGGTTGTGCCCCCCTCGGGGCACCCCTCTAGTACTTCTTCGGCCCATCTTGTGTCTTCTGGTCCACAAGAAATCCACAAAAAGTTTCGCTGCGCTTGGAGTTTGGACTCCATTTGGTATTTATTTCATGCGATGTAAAAAACAGGCAAAAAACAGCAACTGGCACTAGGCACTATGTCAGTAGGTTAGTACCAAAAAATGATACAAAATGATTATAATATGTTTGTAAAACATCCAAGAATGATAATATAATATCATGGAACAATCAAAAATTATAGATACGTTGGAGACGTATCAGTGTCCTCTGTAAGCCTCGGAGTAAAACTTCCGTAGGATTTGTTCCTGTTCGTGCTCAGGTATACAACGTCTAATAATACCATCTACTCCTGCTTTATAAAGGTATGGGTCATCTTAGAAGTAATGTCTTAAATCAAAGAACATTTTTTTTCTTTTGTTGGTACGTAAAACTAGGTGGTATATATTTAGCAACGATATAATTAGCATAGTCTGCATACCAAGGAGTATTACGAGAAGCATTTATAACCACTAGTTGTTCATCGGGAAAGCTATCTTCAATAGGCAGTGGGTCATCAAGACTATTTTCCAACCTAGACAAGTTATCAGCTACGGGGTTGTCAGCTCCCTTCCTATTAGTAATATGCAAGTCAAATTCTTGTAGCAGTAGAACCCACCTAATGAGTCTAGGTTTAGCATCTTTCTTTTCCGCAAGGTATTAGTAGCAACATGATCAGTCTCAACAATTACTTTAGAAACAACAATATAAGACCTGAATTTATCACAACCAAACACAACTTCTAGAAATTCTTTTTTAGTAGTAGCATAATTTCTTTGGGCACGATCTAGAGTTTTTCTAGCATAGTGTATAACATTTAATTTCTCATCAATTCTTTGTCCTAGAACAGCAGCAACAGCATAATCACTAGCATCACACATAATTTCAATAAGTTCACAATCAGGTGGTTCAACAATAGGTGCAGAAGTTAAGGCTTTCTTAAGTGTTTCAAAGGCTACTACATAATCATCATCAAAAACAAATGGAACATCTTTTTGCAAGAGATTAGTAAGAGGCCTAGAAATTTTAGGGAAGTCTTTAATAAACCTACTATTGAAACCAACAGGACCAAGGAAACTTCTTATACCTTTAATATCTTTAGGACATGGCATTTTCTCAATTGCATCAACTTTAGCTTTAGCCACTTCAATGCCTCGCTCAGAAACTTTATGTCCCAAGACAATACCTTCATTCACCATAAGGTGGCACTTCTCCCAATTCAAGACAAGATTAGTTTGTTCACATCTCCGCAAAACTCGATCAAGGTTTCTTAAGCAGTCACCAAAAGAAGTTCCGTAAACGGAAAAGTCATCCATGCAAACATCAACAATCTTTTCATAAAAGTCAGAGAATACAGCAGTCATACATCTTTGAAAGGTAGCAGGTGCAATACATAAACTAAAAGGCATACATCTACAGGGATAATGATAGAGGCAAAGGTGTCCCGTCTTTCGATGAGATGATGGATATCGCTTTGGTGGCAGTCGACTTTGACGATCCGACTACGAACGTGCGAGGACGTCGCACCTTAGCAATCGCTAAACCAACTCCGAGAGGTTATTGACCACGCCGGAGCACGATCAACCTGACCACGAGGGTCTGTTTCCTACGAGCAAACGAAGAACAAGCAAGAAACTGAGATTGCAATTTGGATATTGCGAATATAAGATGAAAGCTTTATTGATCAAGGTGGGGTTCTGTGACGCCTTTGTCTGGTCGTTGAACACAAACGAAGTACGCGAAGTTGCAGCTATGGCGAACTTTTAATCTAAGCAAAACCCAAAGTCTAAACGATGCCCTAAGGGTTGTATATATGGAGGAAGAGGGGGGAATTTCGTGGCCCTTGGTGGAGGGGTCCGAAATCAACCCTATCTCTTGTTTCCCCACACATACGGACTCTAAAAATAGCCTATACTTATGTATTTCGAAATTACATGGGCCTGGCCCAATAATAAGGTGACGCGGCACCTAAAATAGCCTCGGGATGAAATTTATGAAGTGGCATCTTGTATATTTCGTCCAAGGCTTCATGCACCCATTATGGTGGCTTCAAAGTCCTGAAATCATCACTTGTAACTCCGTTCTTGTTCCCCTTGCGCATGCCATCATCTCCATGCTTGTTCTTGCTCCAATGTTCATCCTTCTTCAAGCTAGGCCCTTCATTTGTAAGCAAAACAAATGTATCCAATTTAGGCAGCATCATATTCTCATGAACATTAGAATCATTACCAAGAAACGAAAGTACCTGGTAATTTAGTTGGCGTGCACGAGCTCTAGTAATTGGTCCAGTATGTATAGCAGCAGGGGCTGTGGGTGTAACAATTGTATTGATGTCCTCATCATCCTCCCCTTCTTGAAATGAAGTCGTCCTCGACGGAAGTTCATCTTCCTCACCCAAATAAGGCTTCAAATCTGCAATGTTAAAAGTGGGACTAACCCCAAAATCTGCAGGCAGCTCAAGTTTATATGCATTATCATTTATTTTCTCTAACACCTTAAAGGGACCATCAGCACGTGGCATTAACTTTGATTTGCGCAAATCAGGAAATCTATCCTTACGCAAATGTAACCAAACAAGATCTCCAGGTGCAAACACAACATGTTTTCTACCCTTATCTCCAGCAAGTTTATATTTAGCATTCATACGCTCATGGTTTTCCTTAGTTAACTCATGCATTTTTAAAATCAATTCAGCACATTGTTTAGCATCAAAATTAACCTTCTCCGAAGATGGAAGAGGCAACAAATCAATAGGTGCACGAGGTAGGAAACCATACACAACTTCAAAAGGGCACATCTTAGTAGTAGAATGCAATGAACGATTATAAGCAAATTCAATATGAGGCAAGCATTCCTCCCACATTTTCTTATTATTCTTCAAAACAGCCCCAATCATAGTAGACAACGTTCTAATGACTACTTCAGTTCGTCCATCAGTTTGGGGGTGACAAGTAGTACTAAAAAGCAGTTTAGTCCACAACTTAGCCCATAAACATCTCCAAAAGTGGCTAAAAAATTTAGTATCACGATCTGAAACAATAGTATTTGGCACACCATGCAATCAAATAATTTCACGAAAGAACAAATCAGCAACATTCACAGCATCATCGCTTTTATGACATGGTATAAAGTGTGCCATTTTCGAGAATCTGATGAGGACATCAATACAATTGTTACACCCACAGCCCCTGCTGCTATACATACTGGACCAATTACTAGAGCTCGTGCACGCCAACTAAATTACCAGGTACTTTCGTTTCTTTGTAATGATTCTAATGTTCATGAGAATATGATGCTGCCTAAATTGGATACATTTGTTTTGCTTACAAATGAAGGGCCTAGCTTGGAGAAGGATGAACATTGGAGCAAGAACAAGCATGGAGATGATGGCATGCGCAAGGGGAACAAGAACGGAGTTACAAATGATGATTTCAGGACTTTGAAGCCACCATAATGGGTGCATGAAGCCTTGGACGAAATATACAAGATGCCAGTTCATAAATTTCGTCCCGAGGCTATTTTAGGTGTTGCGTCACCTTATTATTGGGCCAGGCCCATGTAATTTCGAAATACATAAGTATAGGCTATTTTTAGAGTCCGTATGTGTGGGGAAACAAGAGATAGGGTTGATTTCGGACCCCTCCACCAAGGGCCACGAAATTCCCCCCTCTTCCTCCATATATACAACCCTTAGGGCATCGTTTAGACTTTGGGTTTTGTTTAGATTAAAAGTTCGCCATAGCTGCAACTTCGCGTACTTCGTTTGTGTTCAACGACCAGACAAAGGCGTCACAGAACCCCACCTTGATCAATAAAGCTTTCATCTTATATTCGCAATATCCAGATTGCAATCTCAGTTTCTTGCTTGTTCTTCGTTTGCTCGCAGGAAACAGACCCTCGTGGTCAGGTTGATCGTGCTCCGGCATGGTCAATAACCTCTTGGAGTTGGTTTAGCGATTGCTAAGGCGCGACGTCCTCGCACGTTCGTAGTCGGATCGTCAAAGTCGACTGCCACCAAAGCGATATCCATCATCTCATCGAAAGACGGGACACCTTTGCCTCTATCAAGTGGTATCAGATTTCCAGGTTGCTCGGTGAGATTTTACAGTTTTTCGTAGTTTAGATCGAGTCTGTTCTTCATACCTACAGTCCACGAAAAAGCCACAAAAAAAAAATTAGGGTTAGTTCATCATATCCGAACCAATCTGAGCCTTTGCATAATCTTTTTAGGGTTTTGCTTTGTTGAATTTGCGGTTGCATCGTCGTGTCTAGTTGCTGGTCTTAGAGTCTAGTCTTTTAGAGTTTCGAGTTCTGGTCATAAGTTGTCACGCCGCCGCCGCACCATCATCATCGCCCCTGCCATCTACCACCACCGCTTATCCGCCACCGCTCCGAATCCGTATCCATATACCACCACCAATCCGTGTCCATATACCACCACCGATCCATATCCATATACTACCACCGCTACCACCACCATATATCCACCACCAATCCGAGTTCCTTGCATATTAGGTTTGTTTTCGGGATCCATCTAATTTCCGATTCGTGTTTCCTTGTCTGAGTAGGTTTCGGATTCCAGCAATCTTTTGCCGTCCGTAGAAGAGGTTGGTTTCCAAAAAAAAAAGAGTCCGGAAACCACCCTCCGTTTAGGCCCAAAATTTTCGGAAAACGCACTTGACAAAAAATTTTCTGGCTATCCTATTTTTAGGTGTTTCTAAGCGTATTGAGACAGTCGCCGTTATAGAAAGTTTCCAGTTTCAGTTTTTGGGTCCGGGCAGTAAAAAAAAAATTGGTCACAAAAATTCCGTGCCCATCCTGTCAGTTTGACCTGGGAAGAGTTTTGAGACACTCGCCATTATAGTGATTTTTCGCAAAAAAAAAGAGAGCAGCGCAAAAAAAAAAACAGCGCAAAAAAAAAGGGCGAAAAAAAAATTCGAGAGTGTGCTTTTCCCTTGTTTACGTGCAGCGCCGTGATTTTGTTAGTGTTCTAGGCTCGCGTCTCTAGCACGGTCTAGCCTAGGACCAGCACAGTACCGTCGTTGAGCGTTTATTCAACTTTGCATCTCTGAATTGATTATTGCTGACCCTTTTTTCTACCATATTATAAGCCTTCCCAGCTCCACATACATCTACGTCGTGCGTTTGACTTTCCCTGGTAATCGCTCTATCCAAGCTTTGAGAAGTTTTGACTACAACAGTTGCCGATCACCACCTGCTGCTGGGTAAGAACTGGTAAGAATTTGAGGTTTGCTTGACGGGTTTGTGATACACCACCACAACTTCTTAGTAGTCTGTAGGATCATATTCTTGTGTGTTTCTATTGCTGCTAACCATGCCAGGATCACAAGCCGACGAGATTGACTGGGAGAACTTATCGAACAAGGAGCTTCATGATAAGTTTCAGCAAATGATGACTGAACAGGTGCAAGATGTGCTGAACAATTTTGAAGAGGCCATGGAGAAGATTACTGGCCTTGAGAAGACGTTCGAAACAAAGCTCGATAACAGATTTAATGAACTGCTTGCGCGTCTTCCACCACCGGCTGCACCTGTCGCACCTCTGCAACAACAACAACTACACCCCCTTCCGAATCAGTATGGACGAGCACAGCGTGTTCCTATTGAGCCAGGACAAAATTCTGGTGCCGCTGCTACTGCTGTTGGTGCTTCTTTGGCTCCTGCTACTGCTGCTGCTGGTACCCAGGAGGATGATGATTATGTGGGAGATTATGAGGATGAGGTTGATCAAATTCCGAACTACGTGCAGCCACCAGCACCACCACCACCAGGTCGACCTCAGGTATATATTCGTAATGGTAGGCCTGCACCACCACCTCAGGTACGAGATGATGTCCATATTCCTAAACTGAAATTGAATATTCCACCATTTGAGGGTAGATATGTTCCTGATATATATCTTACTTGGGAGTTAGAAACTGAACAACGTTTTACATGTTCACAATATCCCGAGGAGAGACGGGTTGCTGCTGCTGTTTGTGCTTTCACTAGTTTTGCATGTGTCTGGTGGTCTGAACATTGTAGATTATATCTGATAGAGGCGGGGTGTCCCGATCTTTCGATGAGATGATAACTATCAATTTGGTGAAGATGACTTTGACGATCCGAGTACAAACGTGCACGACGTTGCGCCTTAGCAATCGCTAAACCAACTCCGAGAGGTTATTGACCATGCCGAAGCACAATCAACCTGACCACGAAGGTCTATTCCTGCAAGCAATCGAAGAACAAGCAAGAATATGATAAAGCAATCTGAATATTGCGAATATAGATGAAGTATTGATAAAGGTGGGGATCCGTAAGCGGTCTTGGTCTGGTCGTTGGACACAAACAAAGTACACGAAGTTGCAATGGCTAACTTTTAACTAAACAAATCCCAAGGAAAAGCTACTAGATGGATCTACTTATATAGGAGCAAGGGGTGGAGGCCAAGGAAGTGGGAGGACGTCCCAAGGCAGCCTAAAACTAAATCTAGGTCGTACAAGGCCAATGGGCCCAAGTGGAGGTGATGTAACACCTTTGGACTTGTAGTTTGACTCGGATTCTGCTGCAGCATCAGATTGTTTCGTCCACAACTCAACGCTCCGGACGAATTTGAAGGTGATTCCAATTGGGTTGGAAAGTGCACGAAATCTAGTTTCCAACAAAAAAAGAATCACCCAATTCGGAGTCCGTATGAAAAACTTGTGTGCGTTTTGAGTCAGGTGTGTCTGTGCAGTCCGAATCTGAATCCAGAACGTGAGAGACTTGGACTCTATCTTCTCTTGGGCCAAAAGTGACGTGAGAGAACTTTTTGGACAGGAAATAAACATCTCTTTCTTCCTTATCTTCATATGTGGATTGTACAAATGTCCCATACACCTGCAATTAGACAAAACACAAAAGTGTGTGAAGTATTTTTGTTCTGGATAACATAAATAGATTATTGAATAGTTTGCACTAGAAATCACCTGACAAATATGCATATATGCAATATTTTTGGTCATATCCAAGGTAGTCATGTCCTCATCATCCTCCCCTTCTTGAAAATAAAGCCGTCCTCGGCGTTGCTTAATCTGAAATGTGGCTAACAAAAGAGACAAGGTGTACATGTTGTATATGTATATGTCATCCATTTTTACTTCCCTTGATTTTTGCATATATGACACATGAATAGATGAGTAACTTGCATAGTTCATAAAATCTAAAGCCAAAAAATTAGCACAAGAAGTAGAAGGCGTGAAAATATAGCAACTCAGTTTGCACAAGAAGTAGATCACGCCGGAGGTTATTGACCACGCCGGAGCATGATCAACCTGACCACGAGGGTCTGTTTCCTGCGAGCAAACGAAGAACAAGCAAGAAACTGAGATTGCATTCTGGATATTGCGAATATAAGATGAAAGCTTTATTGATCAAGGTGGGGTTCTGTGACGCCTTTGTCTGGTCGTTGAACACAAACGAAGTACGCGAAGTTGCAGCTTTGGCGAACTTTTAATCTAAACAAAACCCAAAGTCTAAACGGTGCCCTAAGGGCTGTATATATGGAGGAAGAGAGGGGGAATTTCGTGGCCCTTGGTGGAGGGGTCCGAAATCAACCCTATCTCTTGTTTCCCCACACATACGGACTCTAAAAATAGCCTATACTTATGTATTTCGAAATTACATGGGCCTGGCCCAATAAAAAGGTGACGCAGCACCTAAAATAGCCTCGGGACGAAATTTATGAAGTGGCATTTTGTATATTTCGTCCAAGGCTTCATGCACCCATTATGGTGGCTTCAAAGTCCTCAAATCATCACTTGTAACTCCGTTCTTGTTCCCCTTGCGCATGCCATCATCTCCATTCTTGTTCTTGCTCCAATGTTCATCCTTCTCCAAGCTAGGCCCTTCATTTGTAAGCAAAACAAATGTATCCAATTTAGGCAGCATCATATTCTCATGAACATTAGAATCATTACCAAGAAACGAAAGTACCTGGTAATTTAGTTGGCGTGCACGAGCTCTAGTAATTGGTCCAGTATGTATAGCAGCAGGGGCTGTGGGTGTAACAATTGTGTTGATGTCCTCATCAGATAAGTTCCGAAAGGACAAGTAAAAGTGGTTTTCTCTTTGTCAGATTGAGATACGGGAATTTGATAGAAACCAGAATATCCATCAAGAAAGCAAAAGTGTGTATGCTTAGACAATCTTTCTAACATTTGATCAATAAAAGGTAAGGGGTAATGATATTTTCTAGTAGCTTTACTTAGTTTTCTAAAATCAATTACCATCCTATAAACAGTCACAATTCTTTGTGGAATAAGTTCATTTTTATCATTAAGAACGACGGCAATGCCTTCTTTCTTAGGGACACAATGAATAGGACTTACCCATCTACTATCAACTATGGGATAGATTATATCTGCCTCCGGGAGTTTTAATATTTCAGTTCTTACCACTTCCTTCATCTTAGCATTTAATCGCGTTGATGATCAACAACTGGTTTAGCATTCAGCTCCATATTAATATTATGCTGACATAGAGTAGGACTAATATCCTTAAGATCACCAAGAGTAGTAGCATGGTGCTTCTTGAGAGTTTTTAATAATTTCTTTTCTTCATGCTCTGAAAGGTTAGCACTAAGAATCACAGGATATATCTTCTTTTCATCAAGATAAGCATATTTCAATGTATCAGGCAATTGTTTTGATTCAAACACAGGATCACCTTTAGTTGGAGGAGGACCTCCAAGAGTTCTAACAGGAAAATTGCGTTTAAGAATAGGTGTTGATCAAAGAATATCTTATCTATTTCATTTCTTTCATTCAAGTGCATATCATTTTGATGGTCTAGCAAGTATTGTTCTAACGGATTAGTAGGAGGTAGAACAATAGAAGCAAGACCAATAATTTCATCTTTACTAGGAAATTCTTTATCATGAGGTTGTCTATGAAACTTAGATAAATTAAACTCGTGAGATATATCACCAAATTTAACACTGACAGTTTCTTTAATGCAATCAATCTTAGCATTAACAGTACTCAAGAAAGGTCTACCAAAAACTATGGGACAAAATCATCTTGTGGAGAACCAAGAAATAGAAAATCAGTAGGGTATTTTATTGTTCCACACAAGACTTCAACATCTCTAACAATCCCAAGTTGTGTAATAGTATCTCTGTTTGCAAGCTTAATAGTAACATCAATGTCTTCTATTTCACTAGGAGCAATATCATTAATAATTTATTGATATAAGGTAAACAGGGTAGCACTCACACTAGCACCCAAATCACATAAGACATGATAAAAATGATGATAGAGGCAAAGGTGTCCCGTCTTTCGATGAGATGATGGATATCGCTTTGGTGGAAGTCGACTTTGACGATCCGACTACGAACGTGCGAGGACGTCGCGCCTTAGCAATCGCTAAACCAACTCCGAGAGGTTATTGACCACGCCGGAGCACGATCAACCTGATCACGAGGGTCTGTTTCCTGCGAGCAAACGAAGAACAATCAAGAAACTGAGATTGCAATCTGGATATTGCGAATATAAGATGAAAGCTTTATTGATCAAGGTGGGGTTCTGTGACGCCTTTGTCTGGTCGTTGAACACAAACGAAGTATGCGAAGTTGCAGCTATGGCGAACTTTTAATCTAAAAAAAACCCAAAGTCTAAACGATGCCCTAAGGGCTGTATATATGGAGGAAGAGGGGGGAATTTCGTGGCCCTTGGTGGAGGAGTCCGAAATCAACCCTATCTCTTGTTTCCCCACACATACGGACTCTAAAAATAGCCTATACTTATGTATTTCGAAATTACATGGGCCTGGCCCAATAATAAGGTGACGCAGCACCTAAAATAGCCTCGGGACGAAATTTATGAAGTGGCATCTTGTATATTTCGTCCAAGGCTTCATGCACCCATTATGGTGGCTTCAAAGTCCTGAAATCATCACTTGTAACTCCATTCTTGTTCCCCTTGCGCATGCCATCATCTCCATGCTTGTTCTTGCTCCAATGTTCATCCTTCTCCAAGCTAGGCCCTTCATTTGTAAGCAAAACAAATGTATCCAATTTAGGCAGCATCATATTCTCATGAACATTAGAATCATTACCAAGAAACGAAAGTACCTGGTAATTTAGTTGGCGTGCACGAGCTCTCGTAATTGGTCCAGTATGTATAGCAGCAGGGGCTGTGGGTGTAACAATTGTATTGATGTCCTCATCATCCTCCCCTTCTTGAAATGAAGTCGTCCTCGACGGAAGTTCATCTTCCTCACCCAAATAAGGCTTCAAATCTGCAATGTTAAAAGTGGGACTAACCCCAAAATCTGCAGGCAGCTCAAGTTTATATGCATTATCATTTATTTTCTCTAACACCTTAAAGGGACCATCAGCACGTGGCATTAGCTTTGATTTGCGCAAATCAGGAAATCTATCCTTACGCAAATGTAACCAAACAAGATCTCCAGGTGCAAACACAACATGTTTTCTACCCTTATCTCCAGCAAGTTTATATTTAGCATTCATACGCTCAATGTTTTCCTTAGTTAACTCATGCATCTTTAAAATCAATTCAGCACGTTGTTTAGCATCAAAATTAACCTTCTCCGAAGATGGAAGAGGCAACAAATCAATAGGTGCACGAGGTAGGAAACCATACACAACTTCAAAAGGGCACATCTTAGTAGTAGAATGCAATGAACGATTATAAGAAAATTCAATATGAGGCAAGCATTCCTCCCACATTTTCTTATTACTCTTCAAAACAGCCCTAAGCATAGTAGACAATGTTCTATTGACTACTTCAGTTTGGCCATCAGTTTGGGGGTGACAAGTAGTACTAAAAAGCAGTTTAGTCCCCAACTTAGCCCATAAACATCTCCAAAAGTGGCTAAGAAATTTAGTATCACGATCTGAAACAATAGTATTTGATAGAGGCGGGGTGTCCCGATCTTTCAATGAGATGATAACTATCGATTTGGTGGAGACGACTTTGACGATCCGACTACAAACGTGCACGACGTTGCGCCTTAGCAATCGCTAAACCAACTCCGAGAGGTTATTGACCACGCCGGAGCACAATCAACCTGACCACGAAGGTCTATTCCTGCCAGCAACCGAAGAACAAGCAAGAATATAATAAAAGCAATCTGAATATTGCGAGTATATATGAAGTATTGATAAAGGTGGGGATCCGTAAGCGGTCTTGGTCTGGTCGTTGGACACAAACGAAATACACGAAGTTGCAATGGCTAACTTTTAACTAAACAAATCCCAAAGTCTAAACGATGCCCTAAGGGCTGTATATATGGAGGAAGAGGGGGGAATTTCGTGGCCCTTGGTGGAGGAGTCCGAAATCAACCCTAACTCTTGTTTCCCCACACATACGGACTCTAAAAATAGCCTATACTTATGTATTTCGAAATTACATTGGCCTGGCCCAATAATAAGGTGACGCAGCACCTAAAATAGCCTCGGGACGAAATTTATGAAGTGGCATCTTGTATATTTCGTCCAAGGCTTCATGCACCCATTATGGTGGCTTCAAAGTCCTGAAATCATCACTTGTAACTCCGTTCTTGTTCCCCTTGCGCATGCCATCATCTCCATGCTTGTTCTTGCTCCAATGTTCATCCTTCTCCAAGCTAGGCCCTTCATTTGTAAGCAAAACAAATGTATCCAATTTAGGCAGCATCATATTCTCATGAACATTAGAATCATTACCAAGAAACGAAAGTACCTGGTAATTTAGTTGGCGTGCACGAGCTCTAGTAATTGGTCCAGTATGTATAGCAGCAGGGGCTGTGGGTGTAACAATTGTATTGATGTCCTCATCAACATCCTTCTTTGTAAGCTCGTTGAGAGGTGCAGCAATGGTGTTGAAATCTCTCACAAAACGCCTATAGAATCCAGCGAGGCCAAGAAAACTCCTCACTTGTGTGACTGTTTTGGGCTGCGGCCAACTCTCAATAGCTTCAATCTTGGCTTTGTCAACTTCAATTCCCTGTGGAGTAACAACATAGCCAAGAAAAGATACTCGGTCGGTGCAAAAGGTGCACTTCCCAAGGTTACCAAACAAACGTGCATCACGTAGAGCAATAAAAACAGCACGTAAATGTTCCAAATGTTCTTCCAAAGATCTGCTATAAATCAGTATATCATCAAAATAGACTACCACAAATCGTCCAATGAAAGCACGTAAAACTTCGTTCATTAGTCTCATGAAAGTACTAGGCGCATTAGTTAACCCAAAAGGCATGACTAACCACTCATATAATCCAAACTTAGTTTTAAATGCTGTTTTCCATTCATCTCCCAATTTCATACGAATTTGATGGTATCCACTACGCAAATCAACTTTGGAGAATATTGTAGAGCCACTCAATTCATCAAGCATATCATCTAGCCTAGGAATAGGATGACGATAACGAATAGTAATATTATTAATGCCTCTACAATCAACACACATACGTGATGTACCATCCTTTTTCGGCACTAGAATAATAGGAACAGCACAAGGACTAAGGGATTCACGTATATAACCTTTGTCGAGCAGCTCTTGTACTTGACGCATAATCTCCTTCATCTCCTCTGGATTGGTACGGTATGGTGCACGGTTTGGCAGTGAAGCACCGGGAATTAAGTCAATTTGATGCTCAATCCCTCGAATAGGCGGTAATCCCGGTGGCACGTCTTGTGGAAAGACGTCAGCGAACTCCTGCAAAATGTTAGTGACAGCAGGAGGCAAAGAGGAAGGCACGTCCTCGAATGAAAATAATGCCTCTTTGCACACAAAAGCATAGCAAACAGATTTGCTGAAATCTAGCTCATCAATATCAGATTTGGTGGCAAATAAACATGCACTTTTCAATTTAATTTCAGAAGCAACACTAGATGGTTTATTATTAGGCTTCATTTGTTGCTCAAATTCTTTTGCCACAATCTGATTTTCACTCTTATTCGTCTCCTGTTTTGCTTTATTAGCTCTATTAATATCATCTTTCAAAATGGAATCAGGAGTCATAGGAAGCAAAGTAATATTTTTATCCTTATGAACAAGAGTATAGTGATTGTTTCTACCATGGTGTACAGAATTTTTATCAAATTGCCATGGTCTACGAGGTAATAAGGAACATGCTTGCATAGGTACCACATCACAATCAACATAATCAGCATATGTAGAGATACTAAAATGCACACGAACAGTACGTGTTACCTTAACCTTGCCGCTGTTGTTGAACCATTGGATGTAGTAAGGATGTGGATGTGGTCTTGTGGTGAGAGAAAGCTTCTCCACCATCTCCATGCTAGCCAAGTTGTTGCAGCTCCCTCCGTCTATGATGACGCACACAGAACGTTCCTTCACAACTCCCTTGGTATGGAACAAATTGTGCCTCTAATTTTGCTCAGCTTGTGTGACCTGCACACTCAAAACACGTTGAGCAACGAAACATTCATACCTGTCAGCGTCTTCAGGAGCCATGTATTGCGTCTCATGATCAGAATCATCTCCACCATGTTCTTCACGTGTAATAAGAGCCAAAGTCTCCTCATCATAGTCACTAGCGGACTCATATCCACCATCCGCGGTAGCAATCATCACACGCGGAGATTTGCATTCTCTCGCATAATGACCTCCTCCCTTACAACGACGACAAATAATATCACTTGTGTGCCCTGTTGATGCCATGGAAGAAGAAGAACGCTGTGCAGGCCCCGCAGGTGCGCTCTTGGCAGATAATGGTGGTTGTGCCTGTTTTCTTGTATCACGGCTGGAGGTGGCACCGGATGGAGGTGCTGGTGCAGTTGAAGTAGAAGATGCACGTGGTGTCCATGATGAAGGTCGGCCTGCAGAAAAGTTAGTTCGCCCCAATGCTTGTCGATCCTGCACTTCACGTTCAGCTTTACAAGCAAGATGGAATAAACGAGTGATATTAGTATACTCCTTATAGTCTAGAATGGTATGAATCTCTCTATTTAATCCACCCAGAAAACGTGCAAGCATAGCTTCATTCTCCTCAACAATACCACATCTAATCATGCCAGTTTGTAATTCCTGATAATATTCTTCTACAGAATTTTTTCCTTGTCTTAAACGCTGCAATTTTTGAAGCAATTCACGTTGATAATATGGTGGAACCCAACGCGTACGCATAGCAGTTTTCAAAGCAGCCCAAGTAGTTGGAATAGGATATAATCTACAATGTTCAGACCACCATACACATGCAAAACTACTGAAAGCACAAACAGCAGCAGCAACTCGTCTCTCCTCAGGATATTGTAAACATGTAAATCGTTGTTCAGTTTCTAACTCCCAAGTAAGATATATATCAGGAACATATCTACCCTCAAATGGTGGAATATTCAATTTCAGTTTAGGAATATGGACATCATCTCGTACCTGAGGTGGTGGTGCAGGCCTATCATTACGAATATATACCTGAGGTCGACCTGCTGGTGGCGGTACAGGTGGCTGCACGTAGTGTTGATTTTGATCAACCTCATCCTCATAATCTCCCACATAATCATCCTCCTCCGCATCAGCAGCAGGAGCCACAGAAGTATCAACAGCAGCACCAACAGTTTGGCCAAACGCAAGAGGAACACGGCTTGCTCGGCGGAGGTCTGCTTCGCGACGTGGAGGTAGTCGTTGTTGTTGTTGTTGGAGAGGTGCGTTAGGTGCAGCGGGTGGTGGTGGTGGAAGACGCGCGAGCAATTCATTAAACTTGTTATCGAGCTTTGTTTCGAACGTCTTCTCAAGGCCAGTGATCTTCTCCATGGCCTCTTCAAAATTGTTCAGCACATCTTGCACCTGTTCAGTCATCATTTGCTGAAACTTACCATGAAGCTCCTTGTTTGATAAATTCTCCCAGTCAATCTCGTCGGCTTGTGATCCTGGCATGGTTAGCAGCAATAGAAACACACAAGAATATGATCCTACAGACTACGAACAAGTGGTGGTGGTGGGTGTCACAAATCCGTCAAGCAAATCTCAAATTCTTACCAGTTCTTACCCAGCAGCAGGCGGTGATCGGCAACCGGTGTAGTCAAAAACTCTCAAAGCTTGGATAGAGCGATTACCAGGGAGAGTCAAACGCACGACGTAGATATATGTGGATCTGGGAAGGCTTATAATATGGTAGCAAAAAGGGTCAGCAATAATCAATTCAGAGATGCAAAGTTGAATAAACGCTCAACGACGATACTGTGCTGGTCCTAGGCTAGACTGTGCTAGAGACGCGAGCCTAGAACACTAACAAAATCACGGCGCGGCACGTAAACAAGGGAAAAGCACACTCTGAATTTTTTTTCGCCCTTTTTTTTTGCGAAAAATCACTATAATGGCGAGTGTCTCAAAACTCTTCCTAGCTCAAACTGACAGGATGGGCACGAAATTTTTCGACCAAATTTTTTTTTTTGACTGCCCGGACCCAAAAACTGGAGACGGGTCAAAAAAAACTTCCTATAATGGCACCTGTCTCAAAACACTCAGAAACACCTAAAAATAGGATAGCCAGAATTTTTTTCGAAAAATGCGTTTTCGAAAAATTTTGGGCCTAAACGGAGCGTGGCTACCCGACTCTTTTTTTTTTCCGAAACCTACTTCGGCAAGGAAACACGAATCGGAATCTGGATGGATCCCGAAAACAAACCTAATAAGCAAAGAACTCGGATTGGTGGTGGATATATGGTGGTGGTATATGGCAGCGGTGGTGGTAGCGGTGGTAGTATATGGATATGGATCGGTGGTGGTATATGGGCACGGATTGGTGGTGGTATATGGATACGGATTCGGAGCGATGGTGGTAGATGGCAAGGGCGATGATGATGGTGCGGCGGCGGTGTGACAACTTATGACCAGAACTCGAAACTCTAAAAGACTAGACGCTAAGACCAGCAACTAGACCGACGATGCAACCGCAAATTCAACAAAGCAAAACCCTAAAAAGATTATGCAAAGGCTCAGATTGGTTCGGATATGATGAACTAACCCTAATTTTTTTTGTGTGGCTTTTTCGTGGACTGTAGGTATGAAGAACAGACTCGATCTAAACTACGAAAAACTGTAAAATCTCACCGAGCAACCTGGAAATCTGATACCACTTGATAGAGGCAAAGGTGTCCCGTCTTTCGATGAGATGATGGATATCGCTTTGGTGGAAGTCGACTTTGACGATCCGACTACGAACGTGCGAGGACGTCGCGCCTTAGCAATCGCTAAACCAACTCCGAGAGGTTATTGACCACGCCGGAGCACGATCAACCTGACCACGAGGGTCTGTTTCCTGTGAGCAAATGAAGAACAAGCAAGAAACTGAGATTGCAATCTGGATATTGCGAATATAAGATGAAAGCTTTATTGATCAAGGTGGGGTTCTGTGACGCCTTTGTCTGGTCGTTGAACACAAACGAAGTACGCGAAGTTGCAGCTATGGCGAACTTTTAATCTAAAAAAAACCCAAAGTCTAAACGATGCCCTAAGGGCTATATATATGGAGGAAGAGGGGGGAATTTCGTGGCCCTTGGTGGAGGAGTCCGAAATCAACCCTATCTCTTGTTTCCCCACACATACGGACTCTAAAAATAGCCTATACTTATGTATTTCGAAATTACATGGGCCTGGCCCAATAATAAGGTGACGCAGCACCTAAAATAGCCTCGGGACGAAATTTATGAAGTGGCATCTTGTATATTTCGTCCAAGGCTTCATGCACCCATTATGGTGGCTTCAAAGTCCTGAAATCATCACTTGTAACTCCATTCTTGTTCCCCTTGCGCATGCCATCATCTCCATGCTTGTTCTTGCTCCAATGTTCATCCTTCTCCAAGCTAGGCCCTTCATTTGTAAGCAAAACAAATGTATCCAATTTAGGCAGCATCATATTCTCATGAACATTAGAATCATTACCAAGAAACGAAAGTACCTGGTAATTTAGTTGGCGTGCACGAGCTCTAGTAATTGGTCCAGTATGTATAGCAGCAGGGGCTGTGGGTGTAACAATTGTATTGATGTCCTCATCAAATGATCTCCTATCTTAACTGAGACAACAGGCATGCCAACAACGGGCTTATTCATCTTTAGTATCGGGTTTGGCAATTCTAGTAGCTTCATCACAAAAATAAACAACATGCCCATCTGTAATATCAACCAAGGGGTCTTTAACCATAGCAATACCAGATTATACTTCAATTTGTTCAGAGGGTCTAGGTACTCTAATATTTCTTTTGTTAACCACGGTTAAAACCTTAGCATGTTCCTTTATGCTAACAGGGAAAGGTGGTTTCTCAATATAAGCGGTAGGACAACTGGATCAACATTGTAAATGATAGTTTCTTATATAACTATAACAGGTTCCTCAATCTTTTCTTTATTAGGGGGGTGATATTAAACCATCTCCTTAGGGAGATCAACATGAGTAGCAAATGATTCACAAAACAAAGCTACTATCTCAGAGCCAAATCCATATTTAGTGCTAAACTTATGAGAAGCTTTGGTATCCATAAAAGATTTAAGACAATCAAACTTAAGTATTGTACCTGACTCATTAGCTTTGTCGAGTTCCCAATCTTCAGACTTGCGTTTAATTCTTTCATGAAGATCCCATCTGAATTCAATAGTCTTCTTCATAAAGGAGATAGTAGAAGAAGAATCGAGCATGGTTTGATCATCATGAGAAAGCCGAGCATAAAAATTCTGTAAGATAATTTCCTTTGACATGATTGGGGCTTGTACATCATGTACTTAGGCCTCCCCCAAGCTTGAGCGATGCTTTCTCCTTCACGAGGCCAATATATATATATAATTCCGATCACGATGAACCAGATGCATAGGATAAAACTTTTGATGAAATTCCAATTTCAACCGATTCCAATCCCACGTTCCGATATCATCACATAGCCTATACCATGTCAATGACTTTCCCTTCAAAGATAAAGGGAAGACCATCTTCTTAGCTTCATCTCCGGGTAAATCTACAAGCTTAAATAATCCACAAACTTCATCCACATAGATTAGGTGCATATAAGGATGTAGTGTTCCATCTCCTGCATAAGGAGTAGCTAGCAGTATCTCTATCATACCTGAAGGAATCTCATAATAAATATTTTCAGTAGGTGCAGTAGGTTGAGGAGAAACTCTTTGTGCTTCCGGTCGAGGTGAAGATACCCCAAGAAAACCCTCAAAGGATGGTTTTCTATAGTAACAAGTAACAGTAAATTTCAGCACGTAATATAAATGTTTCCTTACCAAATTCCACTTACCAGAGGCGCTTCGCTACCCGGCAACGGTGCCAAAAAAGAGCCTTGATGACCCACAAGAATAGGGGATCTATCATAGTCCTTTAGATAAGTAAGAGTGTTGAACCCAACGAGGAGCAGAAGGAAATGACAAACGGTTTTCAGCAAGGTATTGTCTGCAAGTACTGAAATTATCGGTAATAGATAGTTTGACAGCAAGGTAATTTGTAACAAGCAAATAATAGTAATGGTAACAAAAGGGAAACAAGGTAGCCCAATCCTTTTTGTAGGAAAGGATAGGCTAGAACAGTCTCTTATAATAAGAGTAAGTATTCCTGAGGACACGCGGGGTTTTCATCTAGTCACTTTCACCATGTTTGTTTGATTCGTGTTCACTACTTTGATAATTTGATAGGTGGGTGGACCGGTACTTGTGTGTTGTTCTTACTTGAACAAGGCTCCCACTTATGATTAACCCTATCACAAGCATCCGCAATTATGAAAGAAGAATTAAGATAAATCTAACCGTAGCATTAAACATATGGATCCAAATCAGCCCCTTATGGAATAGCGCATAAACTAGGGTTTAACATTATGTCATTCTAGCAACCCATCATCTAATTACTACTCCACAATGCATTCCCTTAAGCCCAAAGATGGTTAAGTGTCATGTAGCCGACGTTCACATAACACCACTAAGGGAATCAACAACATACATATCATCAAAATATCAAACGAATACCAAATTCACATAATTACTTATGACAAGACTTCTCCCATGTCCTCAAGAACAAAAGTAACTACTCACACAACATATTCATATTGAAGATCAGAGGGGTATTGAATAGCATAATAGATGTAACGCCCGGATAATTATACTACAGTGAACCTATGCTAATGATGCACCACGTCACCTCGGTTACTGTTGATTGACTCGTGTTAGTTCAAAACGATTCAAATTCAAATTTTAAATAATGGCAAAAAACAAAAGTTTTCAAACGATAAAGCTTAAATGTTTGGAGTATGCAAATTAGTGCATAGGAAATTATGGTGAAGAAACCACGCTTTTAGAAAATGCTTAAATACTCTAAAATGAATAAAACAACAATAGGTAAAATAAATAAAAAGAAAAGGCAAAAACAATATTAGAAATAAAAGGAACCCCCCTCGCTGGGCCTCGGCCCAGCTGGCCACTGGGCTAGCCAGGCCGGCCCAGCAGACGCCCCACTCCCCTCCTCCATATCCCCCACCCGGGGGAAAACCTAACCCGACCGCACCCACTCCCCCCCCACATCGCTCTCTCCCCCTCTGATGCGGAGCATCCCTCGCTCATCCCCATGGACTCTACTACAACTCGTCAAGCACCTCGAGGACCGATGACAAGAGCACGTGCACGCACTGATAGAGGCAAAGGTGTCCCGTCTTTCGATGAGATGGTGGATTTTGCTTTGGTGGAAGTCGACTTTGAC